>NC_071308.1:2568181-2880454 GCF_027563975.2 Plodia interpunctella | reverse complement strand
CTGAAAAAAAAGCACTTATTTTACTACAATTTATCTTAAGTAGTTAAACTTAAACGTTTTACAAAATAACGTCCTAGAAAAAATATCGCTTAATAAAGTAAAGTGCAATTGAAAATAGATTTAATTACTTAGAACTTAAGTAAACACGTTTAGCCAAGTTTATGTGTCGCTATGAACACATTACACAAGATAATGCGGAGTTCTCCACAGGCGTTTAGTTTGTAAACCAGAATTCGAAACAACTTATTGTGCTTAACCGAGATTTCATTGGAAACATAGTATTGAAATTTAAATAAAATAATAAATCTGTGTGATTTGTCCTAATATATTTATATTTATAAGGGAATTCCGCGAAACCCGGAATCTTGAGCGCAATCAATTTATTTAGCTGTGATTTTACAACCGGCCGCCTGCCTGACGTAATCACTCATCAAGTGCTAAGGTTGTATGACATCTAAAGGATGTGGTGAGAGTGATCCAGTTTTATAATTTACGCCTGTCTTTTCTACAAATATGTACCAACATATTTTTAGTCAAAATTCTATTTTGCAGCAGCCGAAATTTTATGGATTCACAAAAAAAAAATAACAAAGTAATGTTGTGTTGTACATAAATAAATAAATGAAGTAGACAAAAAATTACACACGTCTCGTCTGGGGCTAACTCAATCTTTGTGATTTGTCCCAATCTATATAATAATTATATTAAATGTGGACGAGAAAACCCTTTTCAAAAGTCTAAATACATTTCAATCGTTCCTTTAGCCCTTTTGAAGGAAGCTTTAATCTTCATGTTTGTTACTTATTTCACGTAGTACCCAAAAATTAAAGAACGACTACGAATCATATATTAATCTGGAATCCACAGACTGACGTGATAGGCTTATATTTTGTCCACTATGCTACAAAAAAATTTCGTGTGAATTTTAGGTACTTCAAAAAAATTTTATACACTGGTTCATTTTTCAAGTAAAACTAGCTACATTTATCGTAATTTTAACAAGAATCCGGATACAGCTGGTAAAAATATACGATTTGGTAAAAATCGCCTGTTTTTCTAATTCGTGCCAAAAGTTTAGGACGGGAGGGGAGGAGTTCTAAGCTCAGTTGAAATGAGCAACAATTAGAAACGTAAGTCTCGTCTTGCGGGCCGAGATAAACTGTGAAGGGCAGGCTTGATGGCGGAACTTTTGAGTAAATTTGCATAACGCACCTTGTCGGTAAGGAACACTGGTGAAGTCTGAGATTGTATTACATTTTTTTATTGTTTAATTATAAAATCTTTTGTATACCTATATTTTTACGCAGGTAAATAAAATAAAATTAATATCTCATAAAATTGTTTTTTTTTTTTTATTTCTGTATATTATATTTAATTATTAAAACTATCAAAAAAGATGACACGGACTATCCAACAATTTTTGAAATGAAATATTGTGAAAAACAATTTTCGCGCGTCATAGACAAAAAATTAACACAGTTCACGTCTCCTATATCAAATTACCGGATTTTTTTCTCATTCTGTTTACGATTTGAAAACAGCAGCTTCGGCAACCAAAATACAGTAACTCGATAAGCGTAACTCAATCTTTAGACGAAATTTTCTGATAACATTTAAGATCAAACGATTCGAGAGATATATTTTATACATAATACGTTACGGTAATTGATATGTCTCGTTCATTGAGCGAACATTGCCTTTGAAATTAAACATCTAAGTATAAAATATATACCAAATGTTAAGTGTATTTTCTGTGTTGTTTTATTTATTTAGATTGGTATACAACACAAATTATCGATCGAATTTAAAGGTGTGTGGCTCCCACCCTAGAACAAGACTACTCTGTATCCCCTCATCGATATCGTTCAAGGCGACTAAGGGGTAAAAATGCTTGATAGCAAATAGGCAACAAAATCTCACTGATAACAATAAAAGCTGGTATCAAAAACATTTATTTGAATTATAATTCAAATTTCTTTTATTACAAAGATTGTTAGCTCTCCATTCTTAATATATAAGTATCTACGGACGCGAAAAACAACTTCATTCAGTTATGACATCGGTTCCTTCACTGTTTTAATGAACTTTCCAAGCTATTAGCCGTACGGAGTTTCACTTCGGAACCGACGGTAGCTCGTTTTGAATGTAATCTAATTATTTCGCTTTTCAAGTTTCATTGGAGTTTTATTTTTATTTAGGTTTAAACTTTATTTAATGCAATTATATTATATTAGAAACTACATTTTGCCTGCGGATTCGCGCGCGTGAATATATTCAAAGCCAAACAGACACGATACATTTTTTATAAACTTTCACCCCCCTTATAGTCCATTTGAGGGTCGATTTTTGAGAAAAAAGTAGCCTGTTTAGTACTAGTATGTTTGAGCGAAAGTCTTTAAACTTTATTCATACCAAATTTCATCCAATTCGTTCCAGCGGTTTAGCCGTGGTATGGTTTTTGCTCGAGCCACGAATTTTTTGTCTATTTACTTAAATTTTGTACAGATATAAATTTTGTAAACCACAAAATTACACATACCATTTCTAGTCTCGTGGCTTAAACGAAGCTATTTATCCGTTGTAGTTTACTAAAGCCTAAGTAACATAGTATATGTTGCATAGAACGGCGGCAAAGTATTCTATATTGTGTCATAAAACTGTTTGAATTTTAAAGCAACGAGTATTATACTAAATATCCCAAAGACAAACTTAACAGCATAGCTAAGCCCCACTGTGCATACCAACCTAAATCCTAGAATATAATGCGGCTGTTAAGAAACAGAGCAAACATGTTCGCAGAGACTGCCCTCTGTTATTTGATAGTTTGTGTGCGTGTGTATTTTCAGAAATAATTTCATCTGAGAGCTGTTCCGATATGAATTTTGAAAATGAAATGAAATCTATTATCAAAATGAACAATTATATTAATTTTGATAATAGAATTTAATAAATACTATTAAGAGTAAACTAATCTTGATTACTATGATTATACCTAATATTAGTAATCAAGAAAAGAAAGTATTACTCAATAGTAAGTGAACCTATTAATGTTCGCTTACTATTGAGTAATATTTTCAGAGTAAAAGCATTTTGGTCTGATGTGAAATTTATTATAGGTAAATTTATTGTTTATAAATTTCGCTTGTAATAAACTTTATTCTAATTCATATTTCCAGATATACTTTTGTTAAAATATATTTAATTTGGTAAATAAATTCTGCGTAATTAAAAAGCTTAAAAACGCTTGACCAACAACAGAACATTCTAATTCAATAGAAGAAAAATAAATAGAACAAAATATCAAAATGTCTATTCGATGTCGATCATATGAAGCCGAGGCTCCTAAAAAACTTACTCTGCGGCTAACCAAGATTTTGGCACAAGTTGAAATTCGGTATTTGTTTTGGCGCACACAAAGCTGACTTGTGAGATGAACAAAGAAAACCACACACAAGTATAACAGAAGTTGCTGTGGCTTCCTCTAGCTCCTAGTTGGTCCTTTATTGGAATATTTTCATACGAATTCTGAGCTCATTTGGGTCATGTCAGTTGTAGTTTTATTTTATATCCTGCCTTGCGTGATCACGTCGCTTATCCTCCGAAGAACTGTGTTGCAAAAGGACTGGAACAAAATATATCTCTTAACAGCATAAGTATAAACAACACTAAAAGATTTACGTACAGAATTGAGCAAATTTTTGCTGGTCCGTGTAAAAACAAATATTCGGATGTGATATTCTGAACGGGCAGTATTTTTTTGACTATCATCTAGGCTTTTGCCTCGTCTTATTCCACACGTGGGATCTACTGACCGACCCATACATGGGTTTAAGCCCAGTATTTTCCCAGATTCTTTCCAAAAAGTCGCAAACTATCTACTATCTCTAATGCCAGCTCCACATTTTCGCCGAACTCAGAAGCACATGCCGATGCGGATGCGTGAAAATTGCGTAGTTAGTATGAGTGATTTTATTTACCACAATGAAAAACCAGCAATGTATACCGAGTCCGTCAAAGTTTGGCAAACTGTTCGACGATATTGTGGAGCATTGGATAAGCAAAACGTCCACAACAACAATCTTCCCGAATCCATGTAAAAACAAGCCCCTTATCTTTTTGTTCCAGATTATGAAGCGCCGCGAGCAAAGCCAGGTGCAGGCGCTATGTGGAGTGCGACCGTGTTCTTACTCACACAGATAGTCCTGTGTCAATTTTCAACAGGTACTTAATGCTGTACAGATATCACGCAAGGGATAGATACTAGGGAACAGGGCCTAGAATTGCGAAACTCAATTTAGCCGTTTAGCCGTATTGTAGGCATATTGGTGAAGTTAAGATTA
The DNA here is from genome assembly GCF_027563975.2 of Plodia interpunctella. Lineage (NCBI taxonomy): Eukaryota > Metazoa > Arthropoda > Insecta > Lepidoptera > Pyralidae > Plodia > Plodia interpunctella. The sequence goes on along the minus strand of NC_071308.1, from coordinate 2,876,114 downwards.
CATAGTGATAGGTTGCTAGACTATTGCTGAGAAATATCTCCAGATTATAGCTCTTCACGTGATTGACTTTTACCATCTGCGTGGGAAAAGAAGACGTTGGCACATGAGATATTTTCGTTTTCTCTCTAACCTGCACGGAAGGATTTATACTTAGTTGTGCTAATTCTGTTAATGATAATATCTTATAAAGGTACCTTTCCAACTAGTGTAGGTCCAGATACAGGCTATACAATACTTCCAGTAGGTATTTATGAATATATTTAGTATGTAATTGATGTTGTTAATTCTTAGCTAAATTTATTTAATCGTAAGGCACTTATTCGCATATAAATTCACTCGTTGGTACATATAAAGTGAAGCGATAGTGGTGTAATGGTTAAGACTGTGGACCGAAAGGTCCCATATAAATCTACATCAAGGGGATCTTCCAGAGTGCCTGAGTACAAATGCCGCCCTGAGTCCTGGGTTCAATTCCCAGCACGGTTAAATATTTGTACTTGTGGGAAAATATGTGATATATTTTCCTGCAGTTTTGTGTTTGTATAGGGTCCGCAAAACAAGCCCGTTTAATATTATGTCCATTTTGTATGACTAAACTATATTCCTTATTCCTCAGAAAACCCAACACAAGCAACGTTGGAAGACCAAACCGTGACGTCATTCTACGCGCTCAGCACTGGCATCGCGCCGGCTCCTGTCATGTTGAAACTCGGCAATTCCACCATTGATAGCACAAAATCCTTCAAAGTTCCACAACCTCCCGAACCAACTGGAACACCCATAACTTCACCACCAGGCTACCCTAAAGTAGACGTGGTGCCCCATGTAGTGGCAGTAAAGAATACATACTTCGACCACGATAGGAAGTACGGACCTACGTTCGAAGATTCTCCTGAAGGGAATATTACGAAGACCACGGTGCAGTTAGGAGATGATGCTTATTTAAATTGCCGGATAAGTCTGCTACTGGATAAAACGGTGAGATTTTAAATAAGTAATAAATACAAATTTTACGTAATAATATAAAAAGCTGCGTCGCGCTCGCGCAGTCTTAATACCACGAATATTATTGTAATAGGGAGCTTCGTAGCACTCAAACAAATACGTTAGACTTTTAATTATATACGTACTTAAGTATAAAAGATATAATTACTATAACTTTTTAAGAAAAAAATGTAGATTGTTCCAATTCAATAAACTCTTTGACGATTGAAATCAAACCGCTTTCTGATCATACAAAAACGATGGCTGGAACTTGTTACGAATATCAGTTGGTTTTGTTTTTTTCTTCTAAGAAATTCAACAATCAAATTCTACTTGAAATTTTCCGTAGATTCGAAACTAGAGTGGAAAGTTTGCGAAGTAACTTTTCAAGGACGACGAAGCATAATTACACAATACTTTCATTTGTTTGTTCGTCTTCCGATTTTTTGCCTTGCTTTAAATACGAGAAGATACGACGAGACCAGACGAGAGAGACAATAGAAAACCGCTTTGTAAAATAGTCGGCAACGAATCAAAAACTCGTATCGGATTACTGTTATAGACTGCGCACTTATTAATTAGCTGTTCCTGATATGTCCCACTGCTGGACAAATCCCCCCCCCCCCCACTATTTATCTCTGAATCCTGTCTTTGGTCTTTCCCATCCACGTTTGGTCGAATGCCATACCTATCTACCTAGACCTAGTTTACCTATTTTGAAAGACGCCTTCCGTGGTGTAATGGTAACCACGCCCGTCCGCTATGTGTTTGGTACGATTCGGGAATCGAACCAAAGATTTGTACATGTGTTCACACAATTTGTCTGCACAAGTGTGAGCCGTTAAGTGATGTCCATTTATTGTTATTATTATTCCATTCATTCCATAAAAAATATGTTGTTTTATTTACTCATTTTATGTGTATACTCATTTTATGAGTAATTATGAAATAGAAGGAGTATTGAATGCTTCCTCTGAAATTGTATACTTTATGTGCCACTCATGTGCTCTTAAAGGATTTTACTGAAATTAGATGCATGAGAAGGATAATAAAGGATTAACATAAAATACACGAGACCCTAAAAATTTCACGGAACCTTATCTCGGTTCGGCTACCTATATTATGTCGATACTTTTACATGCTACAGTTTTAAACACGTTCTTTAAGAAGACAATAATAAATTTAATACCTGGTTCAAAATCCATATGTATATATACTTATAATATAACTGTAGGAGATAAGATATATAAGAAGACAAAACATTTTTTTTGCCGATTGATGTTCACAGTTGTAAAGCTGATGGTCTAACTTATAATCTGGTGTAGGTTTTATTGCGATATTAACAATTATACCTCATAACTATGAGGGACACACGAAATAGACGCAGGCGAAGCCGCGGACAAAAGCTATCATGATACATTTGACGATAAAAGTATATCATGATACATTTGACGATACATTAAAACATTTAAATGGGAAAACCAACTCGCACTGGTATAATAACTTATCCGTAATTCGTACCCTTTTCATAATCATCGCTCCAACTTTATCTTAATTAACAATTTCTTCCTTTCTCTAACTTCATTCCACTTCAAACGTAGCATATACTTAAGTAAGTACATAACATTCTCTTGTACCCTTGAAACTCAAAGTAACGAAAAGTCAACTCATCCAATTTTCCAACACAAACTTTCTTCCACGCCCCAAATTAATAGAGCAATCAGTATAAGAGTGGTTCAAAATTTGCTAATGGTAGCTATTGTTATATTACTGTAATAGCCGCCATAATGACTGGAACGATAATTACCGTTATTAGGAATCCGCTAACGGGTTATTCCAATCGTGTTTCTTGTAGGTACGATTGTGTTGTTAAAGGCATAAAAGAAATTTTATCTGATAGGAAATGTCAAGTTGCCCTTTGTTTGTTGTCGGGGGTTAAAAATAGCAAAATAATAAATAGACCTGAAAAAATATTATACAATATGTACAAAGCTCTTTATTCAGTCTAAATATTGCTACGCACAAGTTATTGGCTTCCAACTAGTTAGCCAATTCACAGTTATGATAACTTAGTCATAGTGATAACCTATACTAGTAATATATCGACATATAAATTATCATATTGGTTCAACTAGTTGCCAAGTTGTCTCGGTGTTAGAGTGTAGTTGGCGTGTATTGCGACTAATAGCAAATTGTCAAACTGATTCTGAGATATAACCGCTTTAGCCTCCATAAATAACTTAGACATAAGCTACAACTGACAGACAAATGCATTACTATTTCAATACTGTTCTAAGTGCATAATGTGTCTTCGAATAATTTGTCATTTAATCGTAGTTAAATATATAAATACTGATCGTGGGTAAAAATTCAGGAGCAGCAGTTATATATTTAACTAGCAGGCCGTCCCGGCTTCGCTCGGGTAGAGCCATAGTAAATTATACACATACCTTCCTCAGGAATTTATTGGTGAAATCTGAAAACCGGTACGAACCGGTTTTTTAAATATATATCTTTATAGGTGTCATGGGTCCGACGTAGAGGTCGAGACGAGATGCCAGAACTCCTCACCGTTGGCGCTGTGACCTACGCTGCCGACAGCAGAGTCACTGTCGCCAAGCGGTATCCCGGCAACTGGAGACTGCTCATCAGGGAAGTCAAGCCTGCTGACGAGGGCGTCTACGAGTGCCAGATATCCACACACCCGCCTAGAGTTAGCCGGACTTTTCTTCATGTCAATAGTAAGTCTTTCACTTTCGCATCCTCTCCTGTCGCTGGGCATCGGGGTCAGCTTAAAAAATAAACCTTACAATGTACCCAACTCTTTGGGAAAGCTAATGTTGTCTATTTGCTGCCAAGGTTATCTAAATGTATCTCTTAATAGCCTCATCGAAAATATGGAGTGGTCATATCCTAGGACGGGATAACACGCCAATTTCAATACTATGTCTATGACCAAAAATGCTGGATTATATATAGTGACAGAGTGACAGTTCCCAAGCGAAACCCGTGGAATTGAAAGCTCCTCATCAAAGAAACCGAACCTTCTGATGAGTGACGGATACCGTGGGTTCTATAGGTTGCTCTTCAGGATGGGAATGGTCTGTACATGTTATCAAAAGTTATATTCCGTGGAGGAGATTTAACTAAATTTTACACCAAACCTTTGGTAATCCATAATCCTTAATTTTAGAAATAAGCGTATATACGCGTAAACAAGTACACAATACATACTTGTTGCCTTGTAAATCATTACAGGTGTTAAATGTAAACGTGTTATATCTTAATCTGAAAATTAAAAGGCTTGAACATTTTACGAGTAATGAAGATGAGACTTACTTCAAGTGAATTAATCAAAAGCTTTTATCGAATGGGTCGAGTTAGTAAGGTCAAAGATATAATAAAATTAATATTCAAACTGAAAATATTTGATCTACAATATAGATAGGAAAATTACATTTTTAAATTTCTTATACAATTACAATCGATTGATTTAGGGTGGACTGCACAACTTTAACGTTAATTTTGACTTGCGCAGAAAAACACAAATTACACCCACGACCAATTCAACCTTTTTGTCCACAGCACCTCAAGTATACGTAGTGGACGAGGCAGGAGGACCGCTTGCAGAGAAGTTCTATGAGGCTGAATCCACCCTGGCCCTGGTCTGCAGGGCCAGGCATGTGGAAACCCCTGCCGTGCTCACATGGTTACACGAGGGAAGAGCATTAAATGCTGACACTACCAGAGGGGGTATTAGGTAATCTTATTTATTCTATTCATAATTTATTACTTTGCTTCATTTGTATTCTTTTTTTGTTTCTTTGTATTTTTTTTTAATGCAATAATGTAATTTTTCGTTTTCTTATAACGTACGTTGAAGTCCCGTATTTATGTGCCGATCGTGTTTTGCAACTATTGTTGGCCGAATTCATTATATAATATATAAGGCCGCCCCATATAGAACCCTACTGGCGGCCTTCCCACGCTGTTTCTCAAATTCTCTGATCCTAATACGAAAAGGAACGTTTACTTCTTTTTATTTATTTTTTTATAAGACTTTATTGTTCCAAGTAAAAACATACTTATAAACAAATGGCGAACTTAATGCTATAAGCATTCATTCATCAGTACCTGGTTAAAAAGAAGAATAAAATTGAATTAGATTTTTAAAGATAGGAAACATATATTGTGAAGTGACATTATGCGACGGACGACGCCATTTAAAATGGGTTTTGGTACGGCACAAGAAGAAGACAAGGTACCTATTATCTATATAACTCAACCCGTGGTAACCTATGTTTGACGTTCATTAAACGTACCTATTCCAAAATTCATCAAAATCAGGTCAGCACAATTTAGCCGTGAAAGAGTGACAGACAGACTATCGTTTTTCATGTGTAAATTGAAGCGGTTCAGTGGTTAAGAAGCCTGTGATCGAAAAGTCCCGCTTGCAATCCTACCCATGCCACATGAGTTTGTATACCAGTCTGACGCATGTTTAGTAGTTTTCATTGACCACCATTTGCTTCCGGTGAAGGATAACATGATGAGGAAACCAACACTCTGGTTGACAGTTAAAATTCACTTATGACGCTCGGTTCAGATGCAGTAGATAATCGCAAAAGTTCAATCATGTCAGTCTGACAGTGTTATCAATCATCACACCATCACACTCGAAAGAAATGAAGGTATGGAAATATAAATTTATAAAAAAAATATAAACGTTGACCCTTAAAGTAACACTATAGCGTAATGGAGGGGTCCATTACGCGTGAAAATGAAACGGGCTACTTATAAATAAGTAATGCTTATATCTCACTACACCTGTATGTAGATGCCAAAGATTTATTATAAAGCTGGATACCGCAAATTCACAAAATAGGTACTAACTTATCATTTTTTTATGCCGATCTTGAATATAATAAATAACCTCTCTTGTAGAATATAACCAGAAAAAAAAATAATCTAACGCGTCTTCGCTCATGTAGGTATTTTAGGATCCGCATAGTCAAAAATAGACAGTTGACAAGGTTTGAATTGTACAAGAATTGTAAAAATATGTATTGATCTTAAGAAAACAGATATGTTTACGATAATTTCTAGACTGTAACAATGCAGCTGGATCATTTACGAAGATTTAAATTTGGTTGGAAAATCCATTTTCAAAAAGTGTTTAATTATGAAAACAAAATCAACCATCATAAAAAACTAAGAAGTTCTCATAAAAATCTGATAAATTTCGTCTAAACCCAAATTGGTTAGAACTTAATAAAGTAAACTTTTCCATGTATGATAGAAGTCTTTTATTTACAACTTTTTATAGAACCTTAGAGAGTATAGACAACAAAGAAATAGGCCTGTAGTTACTAGCGATATTTTTCTGTCCGTCTTTATATACCGGTGTAACTATAACTCTTTTGAATAGTTCAGGAAACACTCCAGTTTTTAAGCTAATGTTTATTAAGAAAGTTATTTGTTCAATAATATACGGGCATACATATTTAATAATATTTGCAGTGATGTTATCATAACCGGGAGCACTGTTAGATTTAAGGTTCATTATTATTTTATATACTTCATTGCAGTCTGTAAGAAAAAGTGAGAGAGAGTTAGGTGGAGAATTTGGACAAAGTGCTTCGGTTGCTAATTGTTCCTTAGTAACATCTAGTTTATTTAATGTTTTGTTAGCTAGCTCCTGCCCTATTGACGTAAAGTACTTATTGACCTCATCAAGCGATTCAGTTACCGATCCTTTACAGTTTAACAGTTCTTCAGATGTAGTATTAGTTTTATTTAAGTTACAAACGTCTTTTATAAGCTTCCATGTATTCTTAACATTACCATTATTAGTTTATTAGTGTCTCGATTGAATTTATCTCGAAAGTATGGTGCCTTAGTATATTTTATTTTTTTACCATAAACGTAATATTTAAAAAAAACTATCTTTGCGGACATTTTAGCAAGTTGAGACGTCACCAGCTCATGTCATTTAGTATGGAGCGTTTGTATGAGTTCAAAAATGTGTGATTTAATTTTTGTCATATATTTGAAAGTATTATCGTTATCGCAGTTTTTTCACAGGTGATTCTAATTATATAAGGGCCTTCGAAAAGTCATCAAAGCATTCGAATAGTCAAAGCACTTGGTATAAATGCCGTATCTTGTTTTACTTCTATCTGTGGTAGCTGCCCACACACCACTTCAAAAGTTTGAAAATCATGTACTTTACGAATTTTTAGGCAAAGTGTGTAGATTACTTTAGCTGTCACATACGGAATAAGTTATTAGGCGATATTTTTACTTTTAAAGATAAAAACAAAAAATGTTTGAAAATAAAATTTGAAAAATGTAGGAATACTTAAATCTACTTTTTGATAAAGATTTTAATGTTGTTTTCACCAATAGATAATGTGATTCCCGAGAAAGGTTTCGGTGTATATTTTATTTTGTTTATACCCAAGCGATGCCTGGACAGCTTGCTAATGGCTTAATATATTCTGTTATCATTCACAGCAAGAATTAATCAAATGTAACGTTCAATAATTACAGCATTAAAATATTTTCTTCGTATGGATAAGAAATTAAAAATAAATGATTTCTGTAAAACAATCACAATATTTGAAATATAATAACACAAGAAAAGTAAAATTAATCTGATAAAACTACCATTAAAATATCTGCACGAGAATTAAACCAGAATTTACTGTAAATAAAAACTTGAAAAATGTTAATTTCCATGTCATTCCCCCATTTACATCACATGCTATCATCGCAGAGCATTCACCCTGAAACTAACCAATGAATGGCATGAATCAAAAACTAATAAACGTGACATGTACATCTATATTATAGATACTAATATTGTACATGCGAAACTAACTAAATATTTCTGCCAGTATTTAAAAATAGCAACTTTTATATTGTGACTATTATTGATAATCTGGATTACGACGAATCTGGGACTAACGATTTTAAACATTTTAGATGGGCCCCTGTTTATTTTTTTTGTACAGGGCCTATGCATACCAAGTTACGCTACTGAATACATAAATACACATAACCACATTTTAGCAATAATGATGGAGTGGTTTTCCCTTGTATTCACCATCACACATTAAATGATAAATTATCTACTATAGGTTTCCTAGTGATGTTTTCTTTCACAAAACCTTAAGATAGTTTAAACGCAAACGAAGTCACAAGCAAAAACAAGTTAAATATATTCCTTCTCCTCAATAAGTCTCCGCTGTTGATACCCGATAAGTTGCGCGACACGTGCTAAGTTGGTAACTTAGTGGCATGATTCTTGTCATACTATTCCATAATACGCCGCAACGTAGCCGCGGAAAATTTTAACGGGATATGTTGGGTTTACAATCAAGAATCGTCGTTTAGACTTTGTTTTTCACTGGCTTTTGCTTGCAAATTTATTGTGTTAACGTATCTGAGAAAAGCAGTTCATTACAAACAAAAATATTTATGACGCTGGTGACAATGCCATCATAATGAAATAAACAGTAAACTGATGTGCAGATTTCCTCAAATTTTCGTTAAATGGAAGCAAATGGTGGCCCATACAAATTACTAGGTTACATTTCTGAAAAGGTACTCGGTTTGCACCTTCTTACTCCAACTTCTCATAACCACTGAACTAGGTACCAATTTTTCAATTATTTGTTATTTACTAAATGCGCGTATTAAACTATATATATTTTTGCAGCGTGAAGACAGAGCAAGTCGCTGGCGGTGCAGACAGCCTGCTTCGGCTAGCCCGTGTAAATAGCAGTGATGCTGGGAATTATACATGTGCAGTGCGAGGGGCGAGGTCCCACACTGTGTCAGTTCATGTGCTCAATGGTAAGACTGTATATCTATTGGTTGCGAATACAGAACAGTAGCTAGAACACACAACCAGCTACAGATGGCTCTTGTTAATAGCAGTGATGCGGGGAATTACACATGTGCAGTGCGAGGGGCGATGTCCCACACTGTGTCAGTTCATGTGCTCAGTGGTAAGACTATTACTATTACTGGTGTATATTGAACAAGTTACTGGTATAAATGGCAGTGATGTAGGGAATTACATCGCCTAGAACCTTGCTCCTCCCACACAATCTCATTTAATGTGCTCAATGGTAAGATGAAAAATCATCAATCCCAAGTGACATTGTGAACTAACTTTATGTTGCTCTGCTAGTTAACTAGCTTTAGTAATTAAAAAAAAATGTTTTGGCTTCTATTAGTCCCACAAAAATACCCCATAATTAATTTTTCTTTAATAAAAAATTGCCTACTTACAGTTTTATTGTATACTAGCTGCGCCCCGGGGCTTCGCTCGGAATTTCGGGATACCCTATGTATTATTCCAGGTTATATTGTACTCATGTACAAAATTTCATAACAATCGGTCCAGTAGAATCTGCGTAAAAAAGTAACAAATATACACACACATACATCCTCACAAACTTTCGCATTTATAATATTTGTAGGATAGGATATTATAAGTATAGATTTGAAATATCTGTTATAATAAAAATATATGATTACAATCACAAAGTTTAAATTGTATAATAATGATTACAATCACAAAGTTTAAATTCTAAATCAAAATAGAATTTCGAAACAAAACGGCAGCTCTATTAATATCCGCAATTCCAATCGGATCACAATACATTTTGGAACAATTCAATCAACGATCAAAAGTCAGTTAATCTTACGGATGCAAACTTAGTTTTCGTCATGAACCTTAAAATATTGTTTTGGTACAGTCAGCAATATAATCAAGTACGCACAAAAATTATTTTTAAAATTTGCATAACAATACTTACTAATATTTTTACTGGCATTTTTTCCTATCAATCGTAAAATTTTTATATTGTAGATAGCAGTATTATAGAAACTTAAGTTTTATTTTAACTGTAACTGAACTGAAAGAAACCGAAATACAATATATATGTTTATTAACCTGTTCTGTTCCACTGCTGGGTAAAGATTTCCCCCAAGTCTTTATAATATAGATAAAGCATTTATTTGAAGAAAAATTAACTCTATTATTCAACTATCATATCTAATTATCTTATTCAACTTTTTAATATGGGGAGTACAAGGAAAAATAGGCGATGTTGAACCATTGCTTATTTTCGATTCCCTTTTTTTGTTTTCTTTAAGTTCACTAATATTTTGAACATTCAAAACACTTGTAATCTTTTGAATGTTTCCTGCAGCTTTATTTCCTTGTGTATTTTGATCTGAATTTTCTTTTGAAATGTTATTTTAAGCACATTAACATAAAAAACAAATAAACAGCGTAAAAATCATATAAATGTGTGTGTAAATAAAATGTTCATAGCTCAGTGGATTTACACTTCGTGCCATCTTTAGTTTTAAGAAAGGTGTTTGGTATGTAAATAGCAAAGTCCTTATTTTCTTCGTAGTTTATCAGTATTTACCGTCTGTATGTAAACGATTTATCGCGATGTAAACAAAAATAAAACAATTTTGTGGTAGAAGAAGCTCCTAAATTGGATTGGAGTTCGCAAATTGAGCAAGGGTGAGACTTGACATGTGCCTATCAGTGTTTACTCTATCAAGCTCGAACTAAGCATAAGATGTATGATGAAATTTTGGGATATATCTAGAATTTTTTTATTTTTTATATGCACAGAGGTATATTTATTTATTAAAAATACAAATAATAAAACAAAATAAAACATAAATAATTGTAAAGTCAATCAAAAATGCCACCCCGAATTGTACCCGGTTCAAAAGTACCCATAACGCTAGCTGCGTTTCCTCGTTGGTTAGCAATTGATTTAAATTTAAGGAACAAAAAATACCTTTTAAACATATATGTATTACTAGCGTTTGCCCGCGGTTTCGCCCGCATGAGTTATTCTGCGAAAGCGAAACGCAAACTTTCACTCCCCATTATAATCAATTGGGGGTTGATTATTGAAAAAATCTACCCTATGTTTAAACGGGATCCTTAAACTATATGTATACCAAATTTCATCAAAATCGGTCCAGCTGTTTAGCCGTGAAAGTGGAACAGACAGATGGACAGACAGACAGCCTTTTGCATTTATAATATTAGTATGGATATGACACAAAATATTCTTACATATTTATACCAAGAACATGCATTAGCGTGTGTGAGTGCGCTACAGCAAGTAAAACATGTTATGACACAGCGAGTTTTTTTTTGTAATGGTAAAACTTTATCTCTCACGTCTGAGCGTTTTTCCGCTTCCTTCCGCAGCCATTGAGTGTCGGAGCTCAGGGGCCGCTTTCCTACTTTCTCGTCTCCACTTCGCCCGGTTATCGGCATCCCTAGTTGTCAGACTATTGGCTCGTATTACTTGACGCCATCAAGCCAGCATTTTTTGGGTTCGCCCCTTCTGCCATCTGCCACTGGTAAAACTCGCTAATACTAAATATTTATGTCCTATATCCACGTGTGTAAGCAATCAAATAACCAATATATCTCAAAAACATTCTCATTAATATTATTAATAAGATAAATATGGACATACACTCGTAAACAAAACTCGGGATGTAGGTCAGATCTAGTGTAACTTGAACATCATTTGAACGTAATCTCATTACCCAAACAAACGGGATAATAAACTGAAAGTGATCCTATAAATTGACTTAGCGCAGAAATTAATATTTTATTCCATTAACTGTGTTCATATTTCGTCTAAAACTCTTTCGGGTAATTTAATTTTGAAGTTGGTATTAGGCGAAGCTGCGTAATTTCGATCACTGAATATTCAAAGTTTTTACAGTTTTGCTTACAAAGAACGCAAATTAAATATTGGAAAAGGGTATTTTTGTGAGTTTAAAACGGCTTTCTCTTATTCAAACAAGCAAAAATAAACATAACAAATATTAATTATATCTTTCCCAATTTTTACAACAATTTTTTTTTCGTTATTAGCTGATTTACTTGTAGTAAGTTATCGTTTGTCCTCATCTCAATTTACAATATTGGCCATTGACAGAATGAATTAAAACTTATTTTGCTTATTACGAGATAACACTTTTTTTATGAAGGTCTAACTTTTTTTGCAGAAAGAGCATTTTGAACTTAATGTTATTTATAGTGTAATTTATTTTACACTGTATTATTGTATTATGGTGTACTTTAACTAAAATGTGGATTGTACCGTCAACTTTGACGTTAACCTTAACGTGCGCAGAATAATGCAAAGTGTCGCTTCAGACAACATGACGTCATGTTGTCTAAAGCGACACGCCGATTAAATTAATCAACGTCAAATTTAACGTTGCAACTCATCCTAACTTTTTTAAAATATTAGCTCTATGTATAATTAAAACAGAGTTCACATTTATTTCGGAAGTAATAAAATAAACAAAACATAAAAAGTTTATAATCATCAGAACAGCTTTCAAAAAATAAATAAGGTGACTTAAAGGACCGCCTGACAGACAATCTGCAATAAAAAAGATTGGACAAGTTTTTGTAACAAATGGCGGAGGAAAGGAAAAGTACTGCGACGTATCCTCCGACAGAAGGCGCCGGTAAAAGTTTTTGTTAATGTACCTAAAATTATCATGGAGCTTTTTCTATTCGTTCTGAGAATTATTCACATTTTATTAGACTGTATTGTTGTGATACAACTAATGATATAAGTGCGAAAGTAAGTTTGTTTGTTTGTTACCACTTCACGCATTATCTACTGGACCGATTGTTATGAAATTTGGTCCCGGGGTAGTTATCTATACATATAATAAAACTGTAAGTGGGCTATGTCTGTACATATATAGAGAGTCTTTATTGGACTAATAGAAGCCAAAACTATTTTTTTAGAATTTTGGTCTTTCTTTTTGTCTGTATGTATGTTTGTTCGCTCATCACAAAACCACAGGGCAGAATTTGATGCGAATAAAATGTGATACGGCCGTTCTATTATGTTACTTTACTTAGTGCCTGAGATATAGAGAAAATAAATTATGAGCGGACGCACGTAATAAACGGGGGCGAAGTCGCGGGCAAAATATAGTTCCTCAATATAGGTACATTTTTTAAGTGTGAATTTAAATGCTCAATATAGTTTTTTGCCAATTAATTTACACACGCATTTAGAAATGTCCATTACATTAAAGATATATTTTTAATGGAAACCCTTTATCGCGTCGTGGATTGAAGGTTTTGTATGGAATTGTTTGTTCCCCGAGTTCCCCTTAATTTCCTCTATTATATATGTATCAGTCTATCTCTATTCATCTACATAAGCAAGGGCATCTCAACCATTACACGATGAAAATAGCTAAAACATAATGACTACAAAAATACAAATTTAATGCTGATTATTCGAAGTACAACTAAAATATGCCGTATTTTATTTATATTTTAAGAAGCGACGAACACAAATTCAAGTTATAAAATATTCATTCATGTTATGATTATTGTTTCAACATCGTGTCAAGCACTACCTTAATATGAAACTCCATTTATATTTCTCACAAAGGAATGTAATATGAATATAATTGGTCTAAAGCAGCATTTAAGACGTCTTTACTAAATCACTTCAGTTTACTAATTGGCTTATATTGTTTCAGAAAGCTTGGCGGAGCTACACGCTGGGTCCTCAATACCGCCACCGTCAAAAATAACTGTTATAGCGTTATTAATAACGTTAATAATTATAACGGAGTTACCGTTCTTTATGAATACGAACGCTGTGATTTTATTCGCAGCACTGTCTTGTATAGTTCTGGCCCAAGGCCTGTGGTATGATCGTGTACTGGTATTATTGCCAACGTGATATTATAGGTTATGTATATACGAGTTTGTTTTTAAAAGATAATTATAAATAGTTACTGGAAAAATAAAATTTCATTGTATATTTTATTGTTTTTGTTCCGTTGTTTTTTTATTCCCGGTTCGTGACAAAATGCGAGGCACCTCAACTCGACACAATAAGGTAAGTTGCACATGTCAACCTTGACGTTGACTTTAACCTGTGCAAAAAGACGCAGAGTTTACCATTTATTTCATACGTCAACAGCGCACAGGTCCAGGTGACTGGTGCAACCACGGAAAACTAGTTCAATGTAATGTTCTTATACGTGTGGTACATTGAAGTAATGTTCATTTATGATTGCAACTCATTACAATTGTGTCATAGACAATTTTACATGAACGTACAAATGAAAAACAACATCAGAACACATAATGATATGGAGGTAATCATTTTAATCAACTTAAAAACAACATCTTTTATGGTGTAATGCTTTTATATCAGTGTTTTATGGCCGTATTTGGTCGCACACTAGCGCCACCAACACATTTATCAATCACTTTTATCTCTCAGCGAAAAATAGTAACAATGTTCCAAAAATCTTTCAGTAGCCGTAAAAATCATGTTTGACACAGAAAAGTTTATGATAATAAACTAAAAAATACAGCAACAATGACAAAAAAAAACAATTTTCGCCAACTTAGCTTCTTTGTATGGCTGACTTGATAAGACGGTATGAATCACAATGTTGAAGCTTTCAAGTAAATATGGGTCAACTTAGAATGGCCAGTGTGCGTGTTTCACTATGACTAGTATATTTTGACCTAATAGATTTTGCATATTAACATATAAAAGATTATTTATGATGCGCTACAGATGTTTTGAGATATTTCGGTTATTTGTCACTTTATAGTGTTAAATTATGAAAATGATGTATAGGTAAATGGGTCGAAAACAAATGAGCATAGTCAACTAGAAGTGGTTGTAAAATCAAAACCTAATAAATCTCATAAACCGTAGTTTATTTTTAATGCTGGTTTATTTTTAAATCTCAGGATTCGCGGCGTCACAGCCTCGACAGCCAAAGCAAAGATGAAGAGAAATAATTGTGATTCGAAAGCAAAATTTTCATTCAGTACATCAAAAAGTGAAGCCTCTTGGTGTGTAGTGTCCATCGTAAAGTATTAGTATTAAAATAAAAACTCTTAATCTATAATCGACCGTCTCACGCAATGAAAGTTCACATCAACAGTTTTCACAATTTTTGTCTGAAGGTCCAGCACTGTTTCTGCATTTACAAAAAAATCGCCGTTTAAAAGTTCCAACGGACGTATCGATCAATCGAAGATTTTCTTTCGTATATTTGCTTAAAACCATCGAAAAAAATTGAAGTGTATTGACGAATTGAACTTCGAAAGCATGAGAATCGAGACCCCGAACTGGCAACAAATAAATGTAAGACGTATTTTAATAAATAATTAGCTAAAACCCATAGTAAATTAGAATAACGTATATTGTTCCACCAATTGCAAGTGTCCACTCGTATGTTTTAGAGGATTTAATTTACATTCTAATAAATTATACATAAAGACACATATGAGTTGTCCCAAAAGGAACATCAAATATTTATATTAATGGACCCACTAGACCTTTATGCTGCAGATTGAATGGATCCTAAAATAAAATTGAAACATGTGGCTTTGACCCCACATGGACTTATTATTAATTTTAAGTAGGTACACATTTTGCCTGAGGCGAGGCGTACGTTGTTCAAATGGATGTTTCAAACAACGCGTGTAATTAAATATCAATGTCGTTTTTTATTATTAACTAGCCCCCGCCTGGCTTCGCTCGGGTAAAGCCATAATAATTTTTACACCTAAATATTCCTCTTGAATCACTCTATAAAAAAACTCGCATCAATATCCGTCTTCCGATTTTGATAAAATTTGGTGTGCATGTAATTAAAGAACCCCGTTTAAACATAGGCTACTACTTTTTTTTTCGAAAATCAACCCACAACTGACTATGATAGGGGTGAAATTTGTATGAAAATCATGTCTACTCCTAGAGAAATTCACGCGAGCGAAGCCGCGGGCAAATGTTAGTTTAGAATATTCACAAAAACAAATTAGGCTACGGAATCAGAATAAATTTCGGGATTTACCAACATTCGGGCGAATCGAAGTGAATTTAGTGACATACTCGTAAGTAGTGCTTTGTGGAGGAACCCTTTTTTCGAGATGTACAGTGGGTCACTGTCCCTTTTGGGAGTGTTTGGCGGCAATTCTGCGATGAAAAGACCGTATTTTATCTATGCCTTCGTTTAAGAACCAAACACTATTTTTACTGAATAATGTATGGGCTTGAAAATGTGGAGAATTCAAGTCGTTTTATTTTAATACATTTTTATGCTACTGAGCAAGCAAACGTAGTCCTGTGGTATACACAATGTTAAGTGGTTACTATAGCCTATGGACACCTGCAAAATCAGGGATGTTACATGTGCGTTACCGGTATGATTTTATATAAAAATAAATTATATATTTTTTTAATACTTTATACTTACATCACAGAAAAAATGTTATTGTAATTAGTTTCGTACAAAATACTCATTTTGTACGTAAAATTGTGTACAGAACCCTCGGTGTACGAGTCTAACTCACACTTGACCGGTTTTTTTTTTTTTAAATTACCACAGTTATTAACATTATACATCGACTAAATACTTAATTACAATTCAAAAAAATACGACAAAATAATTGAACCTAAAATGTCGCTTGAACACGCGTCTTTTCCCCAAATTAATTATTTAAACAGACAGACAGTCGTTACGTTTCGGGTACGTATTATTAATTCTAAAATATGCGCCGAATTAACGGTTACACGATGTCACGAGGGGTGATTTAAATGATGTACATTTTTTTTATTAATTTAAAAATTTACGGGAAAAAGCGCCTGTGATGTTTTAATTTCTACTTTATATTTCTATTTCTCTCATCTGATCATTTTTTTCCTGTTACTTCCGCAGCCATTAAGCGTCGGAGCCCAGGGTCCGCTATCCTACTTTTTCGTCTCCACTTCGCACGGACATCATCGACATAGTTCACCGACCGACCCTATATGCGTGCCAATGGTCTGACAACGAATAATATATTGAAAAAAAGGATAATAATCCTTCTTACCAGCAACACCATATCCAGCAAAGCCTTTCGGATTATAATGAACCAATCGTTTCATGATTTATGAATTATGAAATATTAAATGTATGTTTTTTTATCCAGTACTTTTATATTAGCAGAGATTAATATTAAAAACTAGCTTTTGACCGCGGCTTCACACGCGAGGATTTCAGTCCTTAAAAGGACTCGAAGTGAAATTTCAGTTATTCTTTTATCGCGTATTCTAAGACTGGTAAAATTTATTTATTACTATGATTCAAATTCGTATTTTTTGTCATCTTTAGTTCAATACCCCGTTTCCCGATTTTCGCTACGTGTCTTGTTCCGAAACTTGTATTGACAATATCAAAGTAGTATATGGTAAGTACCCTTATCCTTAGTATTATAAAACAATCCTCTGTCGCGTCTGTCTGTCAGTTCATGACAAACACAAAAACGACTGCACAGATTTTTATGCAGCATTAGATAGTGTGATTTCGGAGTAAGGTTTAGGTATATAACATAGTTTGTTTTTAACCGAGTTAAGCCAGAATGGGCCACCAGTAAATAGATTATGCGCAATTTGTTGTACGTGTTTTTAATTAAAAAAAAAACAATTATTCCAAATATATAAGCTAGTTGACCATTCAATCTGATAATCACGTAAATACGTTTTACCTGTGTTGCTGCGTGTTATCGTCATAATCTTATAAACACGTCGACGCATCGCGTCATGTATTGTTTCGGAGCGCAGCTAGGACGCCAGCCGGTCTCATAATCTATTCATGCGTTAATACTGTTGCCGTTAAATAACTTTTACCAATAAATATTTATTGAGTACCGTGAGAAATGGGAATATGTTTTATTAATATTTTATTTCCGAGATAATTTGACCAGTCCACGCTTCCATAGTAATATTATAAGTACGATAGTATATCTGTCTCGCTTTTACGGCTAAACTGCTGCAATAGTATACGTTACCATCAAAGAAGTCCCGCAGACGATGTGACGCTAATACGACTAAAAAAACAATTTTACAAGGAACTGGAACGCGTCTCGGGTTAATAGAGAAAAAAAGATTATTTTGCTTTTGCCTGTAATTTTTACAAAGTGATTTATATAATGTTCCCAATGAAAAGGAACTGCTGTTTCTCATTACAAAACAGCGATCGGAAGCCGGAAACTATATGGAAATATGCTGAAGCCAATGAAAAGCCTAGATCTACCCTCTTTGGGATACTTTATAAGGGTCATTTGCCTCTGTGAACCCTTATTTGAATATTATTGGGGTGCCCCAATCTTATTTTTATTGGACTGGTAATCCGTCTCGTAGGACTTGCGTAACATTCGAATTCGGTCTGGTGCTCGGTCTTTTTTATGGGCATTGAACCTAGTTTCAATCGAGGTTCTAGGTGAGCATCTGAATATGGAACGACGCGGTGTGTTTGACTGTGCACAGGAGTGAATATAACTGTCATATAGGCTATAAATAAATACATTTGTTATATACATATCGCGTTTCGCTGCCTTGACGCGTTTGCCATGAATCTAATACATCAGATCAGAGTTGAGTTCGGTCCATATCTGGCGAGAGATGTATCCTAATTCTAATCTGGATGTACCTCGTATCTTATCTAAAATCATAAATTTGTTGAGTTATCTGGAAAAACCGGTCTTAGACGAAAACTTAATACAATTATACCAAAGAACTGGAAGCTTTTTATCTAGGAGTTAAATGAGCACTTTTGTAAACGCACATGATATTAGTAAAAAACGAAGCTACTATTTAGTAAATAATAAACCGAGTTAAATAATAACTTATGCGAAATTTTTGATGCGTGTATGTTTATTACACAACATCTTCTGGTCGAATTCCTATGAAATTTGGTACTCGAATAAAAACTTGAAACAGCTCACAGAGTTATTATTCCGAAATTAATTCCGAGAGCCCTGAGGTAAAACTAGTTTACTGTACTAGAAATTATTTAAAACTATCCCACGGGAAAAGTTATTTTTCCGGGATTAAATGTACCCTGTGTCCTCACTATAACTTCAAAATGCATTTATGAAACATTTCAAGAAAGCATTTTAAGTTATAGTATAGAGCGTGAAGAAGTAACAAACATACAAACATACTTTCGCATTTATAATATTAGTTAGGATATTTTCTTAATGTTATTTGTTTAGTATTTTCTAGTTTCAAAAGACAACCCTAAATACGATTGCCACCAACTGAAATATTCAGTTTTGCGTTACGGTGCATTGGACACTCTGTTCTATCTAATATTCATACCTTTAAATTTCGAGAATCCGAATAAAAATCGGAATTTCTGAAAAGCTGATTCTAGCTTATCTATAAATAATTCTGGTGGTATTTTATTCCATGTAGGTTCTTATTATGATTATTTCTTAAGGACCACTTCCATATCAATAATTGGATATAGAAGACCTACATTTGTTAATTGACGTCTTTGGAGAAAAGGCTGCGGTGAATTTTGAGCCTGTGCTTTGGATGTCGGTGGCAGATTTAGTTTAAGTAATTTTTATGACGTCAATAAGTGATGTTCATGCTAAATTGAATGGGAAATGTTCAATTTGAATATCATAGGAGGTGACACATATAGCTTTGACAGCTGATAGTAAACAATAGCATCCCTGAGGAGATTTGACGTCAGGCAGGCGGATATAAATCACAGTCGAATCTTCGAAATTTAATGTTCATTGTTTTATGCTGATTGCTGACGAGAAACACGAGAATATGAGAGAGAAACGGAAATTATTAAATGAATAAAAATACCTAAACCCTAAAAAATAACTTAACAGAATATTTTCGTTTGAATTTTCTCATAAAACCAATAACAACTTACAATATTCCAGCCCTTCTATTATGGTTCGCCCTTGATTTAACTAAGAAATTCTAACAGTGATTCCTAAACCGAAGTTAAAAACTTTAGCTTTTTCATTGCTAAAGTTTTGAGGTAGAGTTTTAAGTCGAGTTCTTAACTGAGTTTAGAGATAAAAATAGTGATTTTCTAATAATATTTTTGGCATAAAGAATCCTACAGTGAAACTTCGAAAATAGGAGATTTTAACTGCACAAAATGTATATGTTTTAAATCGGGGTATCTTTAACTTTATTTTACTGCACAAAATTTATATGTTTATCTTTAGCTAAAAGCTAGATATAAAATACTAATTTATTTCACGTTAAAACGGGACATTGTTTTTTTCTTGAACAAAATATGTTAACACCGCTATATATTTTGTTCAAGTCGCCTAAAGGCATCTGACATGACTTTTATGACCTACTGACGAGTAGTCGCATACACACTAGTGAACTCAAACTGTCAACCAGTGTGCAGGTTTCCTTACAATGTTTTCCGTGGTAGTCAATGAAAACTCATGACATGAGTCAGATTGGTATAAAGTCACGAGGCACAAGTTGAATTTGAACCTGGGATCTTTCGATCACAGGTGTACGGACTTAACCACTGGACCACCACCGCTTCAACCATGGAAAACAGCAGTTGATATATATTTTTGTTTATAAACGAAATAAAAGGAACATACGTGTTGTCTGTGACGATGTGAGGCAGCATTTCCGAATTTTGCCAATTCAATTTACACCCGGCCATTTTCTGCTCCAGTGGTGGGTAAAACATGGTGGAACATATAACTATGCTTTATTTATGTAAAATGTCATTACCAACCTTTTTAAGCCGCCTTTTTCATTGACCTACTGAAAGTAAATTGGAATTCTGAAGGTTATTTGACTTGGGATGATGTCACAAGCAATACTTTGTGTTTTAATAATGGTTTTAACATCTTATAGTACAACATATTTTGTTTAATGTTGGTTTGAAATAATTTCATTGCACACAACAAAATGCAATAAAAATTATATTAATATGCAGCGGCGAATTTTGGCATTAATCTTTTCCAAAATTCCAGTCAATATTTTAAGTATAAACGGATAATACTCAACGGCCCATACTAAGCAGTAAACTGGCAGATATGTATCGTAAATTCTTTGCTTGTTTTTGACAAAAAAAAATAAGGTTATATCGACAGACACAACCACAATTTCACTTATTAAATTGTAATGAATTAGTTAAGTGAAATTGTGTTTGTGACAAATTGTGTGAAAAAACATGTGATACAGTTAAATTTTCTAGTATTTAATTTCAAAATTGATAATTCTAGAGAATTGTAGCACTATTTTATAGCTCTTACATTTTATACATAATATACATGGCAACTTCGAGAGTTTGTATGTTTGAAACGCGTAATCTTCGAAACAACTGAAGCGATTTCGAAAATTCTTTCACCATTAGAAAGGTACATTATCCTAGATTGCTATAGGCTGTATTTTATCCCGAAATTCCCATGGGAGCGAAGCCCCGGGCAACATCTAGATATATATAAAATGTTAGAGCTATAAAACGCACATCCTACGATCATCTCAACAATCATAGTAGAACATTCTGCCACCTCAATAGACCTAAGAATTTACGTGTGGCACGCCAATATTTTCTTAGCTGTAACTGTTAGCTTCACACATTCTAGAATTCTGTCAGTATACGCTAAAACGTGCTACCATAGATACAGTATTACGTTGTCATCCCTTACGGAGTAGACAGAGCCAAGACTTGCGAAACTCGCGACTTTTAGGCCACTCCCCAACACTGACCTTCGTTATACTCGTAAATAGATTAGGAGCCCATGCATAACCCATCAAGCGTGCCCAATGCGGTTTATTGTTAATTTTAACTATTGTAAACGCAACCGAGCTCAACGGCTTAAAGTACTCTCAAAGTAAAAATACGGGAAACGAATTTGTAATATAATATTTAATTAATTCAATCATTCATTTATGTAACCGCACAAATATCTAAAACGTTAGCTTATTTTAAAAAAATCCTTATTTGTTTAAATAATTATTTACATACTGAATATATTACTAATATAAAATCTTTTAACTTTTCTTATTTATTTTGATAGAATCTGTTTAAACTTTCGAGACAGAAACGCCTATCTAAAATTCTACGAAAAAGAGATACAGAAACAAAAATTTAATCCTTAGAGACTTTCTTATTTAATTATCATGTGACAAAATATAAAATGAAATAAAAAAATGTGCTTTTTATTCAAATTTGTCACCCGCGTCATCCAGGTGGACAAAGGTAAGTCCCCGTGGTTTGCGTTAGTCAGATCATGTTTCACGCATTCAATCCTCCAGGATTACAGTGAAGAAGACGATTAGCGTTTACACGGACTTAGTGGGACGGTTCAAATGGAACATTCGAATTAGTTTACGAAAATAAAAGAAGAAAATTTTAAAAAAAGTCATTTGTTAATGATTTATTGGCTGTATCTGTATCTGATCATGTTTTTTTTCTTTTTGTAGAAAGTAATGATCAAATGTGAAAGGAATGCCACCACTTCATTTTGATCATTTAAAATAATAGCTCAAAACGACAACTAGTGCGTAATACCATATTTATGTCAAATTCAAATGATATAAAACACTTAAAGGGAAAGGGCTATGAATTGTAAATTCTCCCCAGGCGATAGCCTAGCTACTTGTCACTATTTTTTCTCAATTTAACCAATAAGCCCACCTACAGCTGAATGTGGCTTTCGAGTTTCGCAACCCATCGGCTCTGTCTACCCCGTAAGGGATATTGTATAGACGTGATATTGTATCCGTATGAATAAAAATACTGAACTGAATAACATGCAACTTTTTAGTTTCAAGTCACTAAGTTGGTGTAAAATAGACGAAATTTTTCAACCCTTCAAAAACGCTACGCAGATTGGTCCTCTCCTCAGGGGACACGCGAGTGAACTTGATTTTTAATCTGAAGCAAATTCTTGTGAATTGTCCACTTTTTATACTCTCGAGAAATTGCTATCGGAGATGGTTCACAAACCTTTTTTTTTGCAAGTTTTTCATTACTGGCATTTCCTTTCTCCAGGCGTGTAAATATCGCTATAGAATAGGATCACTCAATAGCTTCCCCGAATATAAAGTCATTTAGACTTTATATTCGGGGAAGCTATTGAGTGATCTAGTGAAGCTAAAGTCTTACTCTGTTGTGCATGAAAAAGTTCAAACAAACTAAAATATGTTTTCCCACCATCGCACTTTACTATATTTGACATCGACATAAAAAGACAAAACACAATATTATTTTATCTTTAAAACACAATAATATTTTCTATATTCTACATAGAAGAGAAATAAAAAAACGATCCTTAATACCTAGCTATCTCAGGCTTAGTCTAGATTTTTCTATATACCCAATTGTTTTTACCCATTAAAGTCTAAGTTGATGAAAAAAATAAACGATATTATTATATTATTATTAATGATACATTTTCACATTTAAAATATTAGTATTATTCTCTAGAATTTTAACGTCTCCCCATTATAAAGTAAGCATTGCGATGAATATTTGAAGTAAGTCGAGCACAATAATTTCGGCGCACGTGCGTCACGCCAGTTTTCCATAACATAGGTCACCTCGGTAGATTACACGGTCTTGAACACGCAATACTACGTTTTATTGCTCACTAGCGATGCGCTCCGGCTCTGCACAGATGCTAATTGCACCTATAAACCTTGGGAATGTATTTATTTAGACGATTGCCAATACTGCACTAAAATTTGTATATACAAAAAATAAGACGTCCATAGTAGCGGGATAGATAGTCATGATAAAAATTGTTATACACTATGTATGTACATATGTATGTATGTACACTATGTAGAATTTCTAAACAATAATTTCTAAGTACTTACATCATATTGATTGATGATAGATATCATTATCATAGTCGTATTCCTCATGGCTGAGGTTCGTGGTTGTTACGTGGAATGAAACACACACAACAACTTTCTTGGCATTATTAATGGAGTGATTTGCCATTGCCTTCTCCATTTCACACACAAGTTGATAATCAACCAGTGTGCAGGTTTCCTCACGATGTTTTCCTTCACCGGAAGCAAGTGGTGCTCGATGAAAACTACTATACATGAGTCAGATTGGTATACAAACTCATGTGGCACGAGTAAGATTCGAACCTGGGACCTTTCGATCCACAGGCGGGCGTCTTAACCATTACACCATCACCGAGAGTTCATTATACATTAATCTATGTATATAGATTTTACGTCCAATATCTATGACAAAAACTCACCTAAAATAAAAATATTTCTAAACCGCAACAAATTAAATTCAAACAGACTGTGGATTTAGTTCAAACTGTTACCACGCACACTAATTCAGTTATTTATACTCACAGTTAAATATTATTAAATTTGAAAAATATTTCAATACAAATTTTCCACAAACAACATTAAATATCCTTATCCTTGCATATTATATAAAAAAATCCTTCACGATAAACTCAAAAACTACTGCACGGATTTTCATGCGGTTTTCATGCGGTTTTCATGCGGTTTCAGATAGTGTGCTTCCTAAGGAAGGTTTTGATGTATAATTTATTATGTTTTAACCCGAGCGAAGCCGGGACCGGTCGCTAGTATTATGTATAAGTTGGTGTAAGGATTGATAAATACGTATCTTTTTTATCAAATACACATCTTAAATCCCGAAACAAGATCTCAATAGCAGCATTTTATTTACATTTTTACGAACATTTTACGTCGTTGGAAACATTTCGTGCATAAATATACATATTCATTTCCATAAATATGTCTGACATACGAGTATCACAGTTTTATTGCTGTAGTAAATGAAATGACTGGGAAGTTTTTCTGGAATCATAACCTCACTTTTATAACATGATTAATAATTGATTGATGTTTTTTTAAACGAACTATGTGTTACAAACTATAAATAAACATTGTATTAATACATCACTAAATAAATTAATGATATATTATTAATTGCTTGTGGTTAATTCGGACCGATCGCATTGTAATGATATTTTAAAGTAATTTTATGACTGTTTTGGTGATACGATTGGCGCTATTTTTTGTAAATATAAATAAATATATTAGGACAAATCACACAGATTGAGCTAGCCCCAAAGTAAGTTCGAGACTCGTGTTATGGGATAATAACTCAACGATACTATATTTTATAATAAATACATATATAGATAGACATCCAAGACCCGGGCCAATCAGAAAATGATCGCTTTCCATCATGACCCGACCGGGGATCGAACCCAGGACCTCTCGGTTCAGAGGAAACCACATTACCACTGCGCCACCGAGGTCGTCAGCGATCGTCAGCGTTGTGAGCGATCAATCCTCTAAAGTTTGAAAAAAATATAATAAACACCATTGAAATATAAGTACGTTTTATTATTTAATTTCCCTATATTATAATAAATGATTGTTTATCGTGATGCTAATTCATTACATACATTATTAGCTAATTAAAGTAAATCTGTGTAGGGATGTCGTGAATAAATATTGTAAAAGTAGGCGTAAACTAATTTTGAATCAGATGTACATATAAACCTGTCAAGGCTTTTGTGCATCTTTTAAGTTATTTTAAGGTTTTTTTTTATGGAAATAAATATAATAATAATAATCTGGCGTTCCACGGGTAGAAGGTGCTTTACCGCCATTCTGTTATTTCCTACTCAAAAACTATTCAAATTAAAAATACAAATTCATACAAAACAACCGTCCATGGAAACCCGTGAAAAAACACATATAAATTTTATGAAGTTAACTTTGTTTGAAATAACTTTATTGCATAAATATTACAAATAAAAAGTACGAAGAATAATTACTAGAGTTTGTTGCTTCCATACAAAAACATATAGTTATATATTCAATTCAGAAAATGTTGTCACAGAAGTATCGATCACGAATTGTGACCAATGTGGTAATACCGGGCGTGTTCCAGTGATTAATAAAATGATGTTGATTTTGAGCGGGTTATATCGGCCGCTATCAAATTAACTGATTGTTATTACATCGGTATACTAATGAGCGATAAACTGTTGTCAAGGCTAGTAATTTGATTCTAAGGATATTTCATAATATTGCGTGCTATGAGATAAACTTTAAGCATAATAACATTATTTTTGAACTTTTCTTTCATTGTTTGTCATTACTAGTAGCGCCCCGGGGCTTCGCTCCGGTGGGAATTTCGAGGTAAAAATATTCGTAGTAAAATACATATACAGTATAATTATTATTTTAGATTTCGCTGGTTAAAGTCAATGTCAAAGTTGACTGGTGCTACGCACCCTTAGAATGGGTTACACTGATCAAAGTTGACCTTAACATTAACCTGGACGTTAACATTAATTACGCAAAGTACGCAATTTTGTCGGCGCGCAGGTTAAACTCTACGTAAAAGTTGACTGGTGTAACCCACCCTAAGAATTTTCGCCTTAACGGACGTTGTAAAATATTTATTCCAGACATTTATTTCCAGATATTTATAAATCAACATTGCATTGCATGTACTATTTAAACTCAACGTTCGGAACAATTTAAAACATCGACAACAATAAACTTTCAGAATTCCATATTTGAAATACTTGTGATTATATCACGTGACTGGTACGGGGAACGAATGAAAGTGTCACGGATTTATGCTTCCCTAGATAGCTCATTTTCAAAAAACAAATTTATCTTATAAATATATCGCATGTACACATGGCACTCCTCCTCCTTCAATCGTTTCCTCATGGCTGAGGATCGTGGTCATTAAGTGGAATTAATAACACATAACGACTTTCTCTTCTTCATGCTGGTTTCCTCACTATGTTTTCCTTTACCGGAAGTAGGTGCTGGTCTATGAAAACTACTATAGGTACATGAGTCAGATTAATGAATCAAACTCATACACGTGACATGAGTAGTATTCGGGGACCTTTCGGTTCACAGGCGTCTTAACCATTACACCACTCACTCTAGGTAAATTCTTACGCGTTAGCTCCCATGTGGTGTCTAACTTAATATAATCTATGTAAAAAGAACGAACGAATAATTCCCGAATCAACGTATTTATTTGACTTGTTTGTTCGGGGCCCAGGTGTTCTGCGAGATGAAATATAACAGTGATTTTATCGGATATTTTGTGTATCAGATACGGTTGATCGACTGATGTTATTACCTTTTTGTGGTTATTTGTTAGACTTCTTTTACATGTGAACGGTTATTATTGTTACGGTAAACTCTTTCACGCTGTAATTTTTACACATATTTTTTCATATATTTTTTTTAATTAAACGCGCTTTGTGTTTTTCTTAACATTATATCTAAATAGCTATCGTATGTGGACAGTGGCTTATTTAAACAACGCTAGGTCTTATTACAAAATTCCATCTAATTTAAATTTCAGAAGTCACACACAGGCGATGTTCTAATTGAGACAAAATAACCCAATGCGACGCGATACGAAAATTACAAATGTATGGAAGAGTACGACTGTGTCCACTTTAACAATCAACAATGCGACCATTGTTGTAACGCGTCGCATCGCATTGCGTCAAGAACTTTATCCCAATGTGGACGCGGGGACAAATTGCACAGATTCGTGTCGGTTTGACATCGTAGCATGTCTACGACGCGGCGTAGACCGTCTACGGTAGGGCGTAGTAGGTCTACGACGCGTCGTAGCAGATCTATGGCGTAACTGTAATGACGGCTATACCTTATCTTATCCCGATACCATTCGCCGATTTTTGACGGATTCGGAATAAACTGATGGTTTTTCATTGCGGTAAAAGCTCTCGTACAAACGTGAGTGTGTCAATCACACAGATTAGTCCCAAATTGTGAATTGTGATATAGGATACTTGCTAACTCAATGATAGTATATTTAATAACATATATATATATAGGTAGATTTTGCAAAACATTAAGCATTAAATGCATTATTAGAAAGCTTAATGTCTTCGCTCACCGATGCTCACCGCAATGGTGCCAATATTTTTAATACTTCGAGACATAAAAATATAATATTTTGTCAACTCAGCGCAGTCACGGAAATCACTATATAAGATATCACTTCACAAAATTAAGATTATTCTAAGGGGTTATCAAGCTTGTGTTTGCCCCACAGTGGTGACACTGACATTGATTGTATACAGACTGTAAATTTATTTTTCTATGTCCCTGGCGTTACAGGCGTCCATTGGCTTCGGTGACCACTATTCACATCAGGTGAACCGCTTTTGCTTATTTGTGTAGTAAATATTAAACAAACAAAAAACGGCCTTTATTCCATCTGTCTAATTATTTTTCGCCTCGCAAATAATAATAATAACATTACATTCCAAATTTAAAATCAACTCGTTTATGGGACGATGGGATTATTATTAACAGCCAGTAATGAGCGGGGCGTGTTAACATTTTGTTCAATAAAATGTCGTTGCACATGCACAATGTATGCAGATAAATTCAAGCATAAAGCCAGCCACTGAAGCGTGCTATGCATTATTGAATTATTCATGCCTTTTGTATTTTCTTAACTGGGCGTGTAAACTTCTGTCTTGTTGGGTTTACAATGCAGTTACGTGTGTGGTCAATCCCTCAAATGGGACAATTCCGTGTCCTCTCGTGTATTTAATAAGAGAAATATAGTCTTGGCCACTGATAGGCAACAATAGTATATCAAAGCTATTGATACAGGCGGCCGGTTGTAAAATCATAGTTGAATCTTGTTGCTGTCTCCGGGTTTCGCTGCACAGCTCCGGATAAGAGAGATTAACAAAAATAAATATAACAATATGGAAAAATACATGCTCTGAATGGTTGTAGTACAGTCAACCGTACGTCTGTTTACTTTGCGGCAATTATAGCGACGAATTTATAATGAGCTAGCGGCCCGTCCCGGCTTCGTTCGGGTAAAAACATAATAAATTATACATCTTCATAGGGAATCACACTATCTATTGGCGAAACGCACATGATAATTCGTGCAGTAAGTAGTTTGTGAATTTAACGACAGACAGACGCGGCAGACTGACTTTTTGTAAAAATCCTAACTCTCATTATAATTAGTTTTCCATGACCAATTTTATTGTACAAAATGGATACTTTAAAGATGAAATATGTTTTTAAACTCCACCAAAAAACTAAAGTAATTGAAATAGGTATATTAATTTTTTAAATAACTATTTTTATTTTTTGTTAGGTATGTACATTACATCCCTATTCGATAATTCCTTGACAAATTTTATTATGTACCAATTGGTTAAGGAATTAACGAATCGTGATTTAATATAACAAAAAATAATAATAAATATTTTAAATATTAAAATAACTATTTCAATTACTTTAGTTTTATGGTGGAGTTTAAAAACATATTTCATCTTCGAAGTATCAGTTTTGAACTTAGTTACAATTTATTTTCATTCACAACTTCATCCAATTTCAAAATTTACCAAAGATTTGTTCTGTTTATGACAATTTATAAAATTCGATTCTAAGTAGATTGGAACTCGTTTAACTGGCAACATCGTAGAATTTAATGTTGGCACGTCAATCAGTTGTCAAAAGTGAGTTAACTCAATTTTGTATCATTAAATTGTTATTTGTCTTCCACAGCGTTTTGAAAAGAAATTATTATTTGAGATATAGTATCCCGCCCTCCGTGGATCGAAGTCTCAGTTTCGAATGTTACTCGTGCAACATGAGTTTGTATACCAATCTAACTTATCTATACTGATTTTTCAGTAAAATAATCATCGTGAGGAAACTTGCACACTTGTTCTTTATCAACTTGTGTGTTAAGTGGAGAAGGTAATGGCAAACCACTTCATTAAAAGTGCCAAGATTTTTGTTGTATGTGTAATTACCACGATAATGAAACCGCTAATTGTACTTATCTAAGTACATTTTTTATTAATCATCTTTATTAATCGATATATTTTTAGTTTCTTACATATTATGATGTACTGTACAATAAACAATAATTAATTGATTTTAATACATTTCAACAATATACACACACCACATTTTCACCAAATTCAAACGTGTTCCATTATTCTTTGTACTAAATTACGTAGGTACTTATTAAAAGAAAATAAAAATGACAAATGACATTACATCGGTCCTGAATTTTTATCTTTAACAGATAAAACGATTTGGAAGGCAGAGAGACGTGATGGTGTTCCTTAATGGATCAAATGCGGTTATCGAAAAAACACTTTGAAAGTAAATAAGTAAGCAGTAAACATTTATATTCTAAATCATTTATAATAAATTTAGAAGTCTTTGATAACAATCATGGCAACATTATTTTTCATTGAATTTTTTTTATTAAATATTAGTTTATTCCCGTTTTTTCTTAATTCTTTTTTATATCCAAAAAGAAAAATAGATGAAAATAATAAAAGGATTTTTTTTGTTACTGTACCATCAAGTTTTTTTCTTAAATAATCATCAATTCTTAAATAAATTAATTTGGGTCGTTATCTATTCCAAATTTAATCAAAATAGCGAAAGCGAGACAGACAGACTATATTAATACCTAACACATCAACATATTCTAAACATGCTTTATTAAGTAAACAACATGACTCTCTTAGAAACTCGATTGCATGTATTTTCCAGTATATGAAAATGACGCAAAATGTGTGCAAAAAAAATCCAGACTGTACAGAAATGATTTGCAAGCAACAAAGGACATGGAAGGGAATGTTTTGACACGTGGAGAAGGAAGGTGAGTATGGAAATAAACGTGAACATGCAATAAGAATATAAAACTCGACACATGATGAATGAGGAAATAAATATATCACAGCCTGACGGGCTGTTTAGAAACGAATAACAAAGCATATTTTTCAATAGTTGAAGTTTCCTTATGAGTACAGTTATAAGCACATCTAATTACTAAATTTTGTAGACGTTACGTGACGGCTGACTATACATATTATTTTTTGTCCAAAAAAATAAACAGCTCAATATAAATCGTATTATAAATGGGCACAACTGTTTCCTTAACTTGTAATGTGTATGAGACTACTTACTACGTTTACGTCGGTAGTTGGTCGTAAAAGTCATATCAGATGCCTTCAAGTCACCTAAGATTTGAATAAAATCTGACACCAGTATTAACACACTCGAAAAGATGAAGAATAGGGTTTGTGCTATTTCAGACTCATACATTTAGTATAAGTAGCGGACCTTAGGCTCCGACGCTTAACGGCTGAGGAAGAAACCGGGAAAACGATCAGAGGGTTCACCCTCTACATTTCACTTCTCACTGCCGAAACCATTCGAAGTGACACGCAGAGGGGTTAGTGCGGGTTTGCATTTCATGTCACCATCGAATCGATTCGAAGTGACACGCAGGAAACCAAGCACATTGCAGTGTGGTTGTCGTTGCATCACAATGGCGCAATACGATTGGTTCGCTTCGTCACACTTCGAATCGACCCAATGGTGACATGTAAATAGCAAAGTAGAACTACGCACACAGGAAACCAATCACATTGCGGTGTGGTGGTCGTTGCGTAACAATGGCGCAATACGATTGGTTCGCTTCGTCACACTTCGAATCGACGCAATGGTGACATGTAAATAGCAAAGTAGAACTACGCACACAGGAAACCAATCACATTGCGGTGTGGTGGTCGTTGCGTCACAATGGCGCAATACGATTGGTTCGCTTCGTCTCACTTCGAATCGACGCAATGGTGACATGTAAATAGCAAAGTAGAACTGAAACACACAGGAAACCAATCACATTGCGGTGTGGTGGTCGTTGCGTCACAATGGCACACTGTGACTTAGAAAACTTGAATATTAACGTTGTGCGTCCTGAAGCGAGTTTAACGTTTTATGATTTTATTTTTTACCCATCACATAAAGTGCACATCGCCACTAAATACGTTTTCTCTTTAAAAATATATTTCGAAGGACATTTAAGTAAAATAAAAACACTGCAAGTTTGAGATAAGTTGCTAGTGTGTAAGTGTAGATACAATTTCAATTACAACAAAGTAAAACGCATAAACGTACAGTTTCCGTAAAGTTAGGTTTGTTTTACTGACGATATAAAATACAAAGTTAGATTCAATATTTTAATGGATATCGAATAGTTGAACTTTCAATGATATATAGGTAAACTCCCTTTTATATACTACTAGCTATAATAATATTAGTAGGCAGGCAAACAGACATGCCCCTCCTGACGAGAAGTGATCAAAGCCCGGGGCGCAGCTAGTATTATAAATGCGTAAGTTTGTGAGGAAGTATGTGTGTATGTATTTTTGTTACTCTCTCACGCAAAATCTACTTGAGGGATTGTTATGAAATTTGGTACACGGGTAGAATATAACCTGGAATAACACATAGGATACTTTTTATCCCGAATTTCCCACGGGTTAGCTATTACCAGTACATAAATGTACTATATGTATTGTTTTACTTCCATGTCACGCCGGCTGTACAATATCGACAAATATTTCGCCTACATTTGGCGGTTTCGACGTACATTGCTGGTTTTCCCCAGGGGTAAAAAAGTTCACATCAAAATACGTAATGTCTTCATTCGTATCGTCATTTGTCTGGCTTTTCCGATAGTGTGTAGGAGCCATAAAAAAGAAGATATGGGTTAAATTTTTGACACACAGATATTTAGACAGCTTATTTAGGCAGCTTAGAGAAAATGAACCTACAAGGTTAACGACCGTTACCTTAATACCAAAAGACCTAAGCTAAAATCTCTGTTATTTAGTACGGAAAAGAACATTAACCCGTTAAAGGTTGGCTGGGCCGTTTAGATACTTCCGCTTGATTGAAATTTCCACGAAGTCCATCAATCAGACCTTGATTGGTCTTCTCGTCACAGCATAATTTTATAGGAAGGTAAAGGTAACTTTCAAATTCGATTTTACAAAGGTGCAAACATACCAATATCAACGAAAACTAAAACATTTTTAAAACATGTTTTATTTTTTGTTAATTCAAGGCTTGTTGTAAACATTATATGGTATTATAATTTCCTATTAAGCTGGTCCTAATTAATTTCAAGATTTATTTAGGGAGATACTAAAAACTATAGTTCATGCAGAGTCAACACTAACTTGAAAAAATGTTTATTTTTTTTCAATTTTTACTCTTAAATCTTTCTAAAATTAATGAACCAGTTAGTTTTATTTAAATTCAATTAATTATTTTCTCAAGGTACCTCGATAACCAACAAATTTAGTAAGCATGAAAATATTTCTTTTTCCTATCAGGTGACACACGCAGATGAATAGATACATTTTTTTAAAATTTGAAACTTTAATATACTTTTATCTATCGATCAATATTATCCTTCTCCTTCTGCATTTACTGTACCTACGCCGCCCAGAATTGGTGTTTGTTATTGAGAAGGAAACAATTTATCACGATGTACTTCGGATTGTATTGTAATGGTGCTTACAAGCTAATTATTATTTTGATTTTGGATTGACAGCATCACCATTTCTTCGTAAATTATATGAAACTAGCTGTTGCCGGCAGCTCCACTCGCGGTAGCCAATTTTTAACCACAGATTATTAACCCTTCGTGCCTGGAGATAATAAAGACAATTGAACAACAATAGAATAGCACTCTGATTGGGCCGTGCGTGAACTGAAAGGTCAACTATATATTTTTCATATTACAGCAATATCAGCTTATCTTGCCGTGAAAGTGTGCCAGACCGACTTTCGCATTTATAACAATTAGTTTGGGTTTATTGTCCAATTTTCAAATATTTTCGCAGCCCACATATTTTTCATAGCCCAAAAGCTAAACTTAGAAAAATATATGATCAATGGAATTGTCGAAATTGTTTTCTGTTCGTGTTTCACAGTAAATTTATAAATTGTGACCAAACCATAATATTATAGTAAAAATGTGCAATGAACATAAATATAATATAATTTAAGATAGGATAAACTGTAGGAGAATTTCCTACCAATATTATTTAGTTCAGTAGAATTCATTTCATTTGAACGCTGGAACCCGAGGGCTACCTAATTGTACTCGTCGTCTAATTGGAACCACTGCTATTTTGCACTAATTGAGCCTCTCATCGATTGCTGGATTCAGGACGAGACGATGAAAAAATCGAGTATCGTCTACGAATTATCACAATGATCCTAAATATATCTATTTTATCTAGATTGTACATATTATTTACAATTATCTTATTATTATTACGACCTCGATGGCGCAGTGGTAAAGTGCTTGCCTCTGAACCGAGAGGTCCCGGGTTCGATCCCCGGTCGGATCATGATGGAAAATGATCTTTTTCTGATTTGCCCGGGTCTTGGATGTTTATCTATATATGTATTTGTTATAAAATATAATATCGTTGTGTTAGTATCCCATAACACAAGTCTAGAACTTACTTTGGGGCTAGCTTAATATGTGTGATTTGTCCTAATATGTTTATTTATTTGTTATTTATTATTATTATCTTACCTTGTCAAATACCCTATTATGTCAATTATAACGTACTACCCGTCCTAGCCTCGCTCAGGTGAAAACTTAATAAATAATACAGCTAAACCTTCCTCAGGAATCACACTATCTATAGGTGACAACGCATACGCAACGGTGATGTAGTAGTTTTTTAGTTTATCGCTAACAAACGCGTCAGAGGACTTTGTTTTATTGTATGTAAAGATGTGTGACATAAACGCGTATTCATACATGAAGATAAAAAAG
This sequence comes from Plodia interpunctella, assembly GCF_027563975.2. NCBI lineage: Eukaryota > Metazoa > Arthropoda > Insecta > Lepidoptera > Pyralidae > Plodia > Plodia interpunctella. The sequence goes on along the minus strand of NC_071308.1, from coordinate 2,841,545 downwards.
AGAGCTAATTTATAATTTTTATACAGAAGGGAGGATATAATGCGTTTATCTTATAAATATCTAAAATCTAATAGTATACTCTTAATTACGGTCATTAGATTCCGAACGTCGGTTTCCAGTTTCAATTTTGAGGACTTTCAATGTGAACCATCCCATTCGCCATTTGAACATTGTCAAATGGCTATGCATTCAATGGTATTAGATAGTTTCTAAGTCTATTTATACCTACTGATAACTGTAATTTGACTGAATATCAAGGACAGTCTGAAAATTAAGTAGGTACGCGGACCCTGAGCTCCGACGCTTTATGGGTAAGGAAGAAAAAGGGCTTTTTAATGCGCGTTGAAACTGTTTTAGTACGACCAAGCTCTTAAGAAATTCGTCAGCAAGAGGCGCCCAAACCGCGAATTAGAAATGGCCGCATAAATTACGGACAAATCTTCAATCGCACTCTCCGCATAAACAAACATTTACGTTCAATAGCAAATCCAGAGCGATGAGAACGCATAAATTCCGCCAATCTCAATGGTTTTCTTAACAAAATGTGTTGCCAATATGCAGTATACAGCCCGCATAAGGCTTGACGCGGACCGTAAAATGGAATGTATCGCGGATAGATAGTATTACATGGAACTCGGAATATCAGAGTGTGGTTTCGCTGAACTGTGCCTAGAGGAGGTTGAACAGAGAGGCCAAGATACATAACAAGCGCAATTCATCTCTTATTTAATTGATCTCTTGATACCACAGACTTATATATTGTGCTTGATACTGTAGTTAATTGCTAATTAATTAATATTTGTTTTATATTGTTTATACGGAATTAATAGCTTACTTTATTTATCATATTTATTTTAGCAACGTGAACCGCTTTGTTTTGTCATTTTTTCACATTTGAAATTTGTTAATGATTATTAATTTCGTACTATAAAATCAAGATTAATGTAAATAAATCTATATTTATTTATGGTTAAATACATTACACAGAGACGGGGAGATAGTGACAAAGACTGGTCGGTAAACCACCAGCCCGCTGGTGGAAACCCATTGATGAAACTGGCACAGGACTGTTAGTAGTGGGTTGAAGTCGGCTCAAAATGATGATGACGTAAAGTACACTACAAGAAGTACTAAGTAAGTGGCAAGTCCAAATCAAAAGGGACCTTATGGCCACATTTTTTAATGAGGCAAATATAATCTACGTATTTACCTACTCCGTGTTGGAGCTGTCGGTTATTTTGAGATTAGTATATCTATTGATAGCAAATTGGGTAAGGTTATGCTGGCGTAGAACATTTATTTGGAAATTACAATTAAATTACGACGGTATTAGAACGAGCAATAATGAAATATCGTTCGTTAATCCCAGTTATTTGTAAATATAAAATCTTATTACTTACTGTATACCTATAATAAAACTTATCTGTATATATAAAAGTGACAAAACATTAAATCACTCATCGCCAAATCTCGAAAACTTCTAGACTAATTCTTTGGCAGAAAAGTACATTCTACGAGACATCTGCTATGAAGGGATTTTAGGAAATTTCATTCCTGAGCGGGTGAATGGGGTGAATGCGGCCGAAGCTGCGGTCAAATTATATAAATGCGAAAATTTAAATGTGTCAGCATGTTTGTTACTCAATCAAGCTATACTGATCGGTTTCATTGTCATGGAAACTGAAGCGACACGGGTTCAAATCTGTAGGAAAACTGGATGTAGGAGAAACCTAACTTGCAAGATTTGTTTACAGACAGACAAGCAAACATCGGGACAAGGTAAACCTAACTACAAGCTTGTGAAAACTTGCAATTTTCCAATTTAATAAAAATAAGTTGGATAGGTATGCTAATTAGTAATTAAAAACATATACACGTTCTGGTCTCAGGAGCGACCTTGAAAAGCCTACTAATATTATAAGTTTGTGCGAATGTGTGTATGTTTGTTACTCTTTCACGCAAAACATATTGGACCGATTATTATGAAATTTAATACACGGGTGGAATATAACCTGGAATAAGACATAGGGTACTTTTATCCAGAAATTCCCACGGGAGGGAAGCCCCGACACGCAGTTAGTCCTTTATAAATAAAGTTTACGGCGTTGTCCTCGGTTTAGTCAAACAAACGCCAATTAATTTCTGAGGAATCCTGTGACCTTCCTTCATCAGTTTTCTATGCAAATGTTTAAGAAGGAAATTAATAAGTACCTTTAATGGAAATCCGTCTCTCTTTATTTTTTTAAACTTTTTCTCCTGAACGTGTAGATAGAAAAACTTTTTATCTTAGCGAATTATCCCTGGTTCAAAAAAGAAAATAAAACATTTCATTTATTAAATCTTTTTAACAAATTGGAATGTTTCATTGAAAACAATATAAATAATCCACCTTATAATTTTACGAGTTCGTATGAACTCATAAAATTTCATCTTAATAGTAACATTTCATCTTAATAAATGCACCATACCCAAGAAAGACATAATAATATATTTTAATTTTATTGATTAAAACTTTGAAACGGACAGGGATAGATATAGAAGTAGTGGTGTCTACCACAGGCTAATAATATATAAAAAAAACAGTGTTCACACTAAGTCGATGTCATAATATACGTAAAAGCAAATCTGAATCGAATTTTAACATAAAATATTCCCATATAACTAGTTAAATGCACCGGATTTGTCCTGGTTTATGCGCTGGATGCAGGGAATCCGCTCGCAAGCGGGTTTAAGTTCGTATCCTGACAAATATATTGCTATCTCCATTTCTTATATTTACATATAGAATACCTTTTACTATCCACACGTAGTGACCTGATGTATCGGGAATATGAATAAATGTGCATTTTGAAATAAGGAATGCGGAGGTCCGTAATAATACAAAGGAATGGAACGGAATATTCTGAAATTTTTTGAAAGTAAAAGAGGTACAATGTTAGGTCACTTGATATGAAATTGCGAGCAGAAGGAACAAAGATCCATAGACAAAATGACACAAAGAAAGGAAAAATTATATGTTTTGTCAAGGTAATAGAGGGGAAATTGTTGAAGGGACCGACAACAACTCTAATTAATAAAAGTTCTTTTTAACATTCACATAATCAGTGGATATTATATTGTTACACAAATACAAATGTTATATTTTACACAAATACAAAGCGATTGAACAAACTCTTCCGCATTATCATTAGGGTTTGTTATAAAACTCATATATATGTTCATCGATGCATTCATTTTGCCAAACTGCACAGTCGTCTAAATTCAAGTTTTGGCAGTCAGCCACGGTAGCATTTTATGCATTAAACTGACTGACCGAGTTAGAATCACCCGCTGCGTTTCATCAGATATGCATTAGCGTGGCCAGAAAAGCTTGTCTGGAATAGACCATAGACAATCTCCGTCTCTCTCTCTCTCTCTCTTTCTCATCTGAGCATTTTCCCGATTGCTTACTCCGCCATAGAGCATCAAACAGAGCGTAATTTATAACTTTCTTTCCACAATTTCGTATAGTAAATATTTTTAATTGTCGTGTTTAGCGGTGCGCCATTTAAATCAACGTCAAATTTGACGATGCAACTCACCCTTTAGATACTAGTAGTTAACAATTCAGGCAAAGTGACTATCAAACGCGTCTTGAAATCGAGCGTCGCGTGGAAACTGCTAACACCCTCAAGTTATGCACCGACTGCACTTCGTTAGTATGCATTACTTCTGCCATTCTGATAGCATTGAGGGATTTACGTAATGCGCTAAGATGACTGCCGCTTAAATTAGTTTATTCGGTTTAGTTCAATGAAATTGTTTAATGTCTCAAGAGAAGATATTTTAGGGGTATTAATAAAAGTACATAATGAAAATTAACATATAACACTGGAGCTGGAGTAGTAAAGTGTAAATTTTAAGGTTTTTTGATCATGTTATATTTTTTCATGCCTTTAGAGACGATATCCAATGGCTATGATTGAAATTAAAAAAATAAAATTTTAAATAAATTCAGTGATTACATAATACTTACATATACATTTATAGATATAAATATTCAGAAAATTTGTCATGCCCATGATAGGTAGGTATATCAAAATCTAATAATTTATTCAGAAATCAGACCGCAGACACTTTTTCACGTCAAATGTTATACAGTAATTTTATATTATATGTATAAAAACATATTGGCAAACAAACTACTGGTATTTCAGAACGTCCACTATTGAGAAGAAATGCCGAAAGCAACTCATTTAATCAGTGTTGGTCCCTATCAAGCCAGAAGGATAATTAATATAAAATGGAGCGACAGGAAAATGTATTTCCAAATATTTTTTACACTTTCGTCTCCGTACATAACGATGAGTTTCCCAAATTACCGAAGAATATAAAATTACATTACGTCCTAACAGATAACTCGGAATTCTGTCGACGTCATGATGGATGGAATGACATAACAGAAGGGAAATTATCGGAATGTAATTTGGCTGAAGTAACTTGATATGAAGGATGACTGTATATAGAAAAATATATTAAAGTTCAGTCCCGCGATTTCTTCCCAGTAAAAATAGTTTATCCTGTAAAATATAGCCCGGGAACCCGGAGACCGTTTAAAGAAGTGCAGTTTAATTTCACAGATTCAGCAGTGATTTTATGATCGACCGCCCGCCTCCACCTGGTCGTCAACTCTATTTGGGCATGCTATTGTCAACTATTGGCTTTTTATACCTTGTCACCTCGTGTGACATCCGCAAGAATATATGGAATGGCCCAATTTTACGACAGGGAATTCACGCCAAGTAAGTAAACCAGATCATTACATACTATAAAACAAACTCGCTCCCGTCTGTCTGCCCCTTTGTATGCATAGATCTTCAAAACTACGCAACGGATTTTGATGCGGATTCTTTGATAGATAGAATGATTCCTAAGGAAGATTTATAGGTAAATAATTTATTATGGTTTGATGCCCGCTAGGTCTATTATAATTATATGTAGTTATACATTTATCTTAACAGGACATTGATAAATAAATAAATAAATATATATGGACAAATCACACAGATTGAGTTAGCCTCAAAGTAAGTTCGAAACTTGTGTTATGGGATGCTAACTCAACGATTTTCTATAACATATACATATATTAAACATCCAAAACCCAGATCAATCTGATAAAGATCATTTTCCATGTCGACCTGACCGGGGCCCGAACCCCGGACCATTATACATAAGCCGACATTGTATAAATACTACTAATATAATATTATAAATGAGAAAGTTTGTGTGGATGTATATTTGATACTCTTTCACACAAAATCTACTGGACGTATTGTTATGAAATTTGGTACATGAATAGAATATAACTTTTAGCACATAGGGAACTATTTATCCCAAAATTCCAACTGGAGCGAAGCCCCGGAGCGCAGCTAATCTACATATAAGCACGGAATATGCGTGTCCATTCTGTCCACCGCGACTGGGACAGATCCGACTTCCCAAGTTCTAGTTCAACTTTAGCGAGCAAACTTATCTGACGGCGGAATGAGACCAATATACTATGATTGTATTTACTTACATATAGATTTATCCCTTGAACCTACGTAAGGAAGCGGGCCCTGGACTTCGACGATGTATGGCTAAGGAATAAACTGGAAAAGCGCTCAGATAAGTGTAACTAATCGCCTAAATCATATTTAACGTGGTCCGGGATTTGTTCCTGGTATTGGATAGATACATTGAAATTGTTATTCCATTTCAACATCGCTTTGAAATCAATACTTCAAAGCAATATTTAAATGGAATACCATTTTCACTGTGCCTTGCGCGCGCAGTCAATGCAACGATAGATTTTTGTTATTTGAATACAATAATAACAACATGGTCTGGGATGGATGGATCAAAAATGATCTTTATTTATTAATTTCGATTAACGTGGGTCTTCGATTTTTTTACACTACTGAGCAAGCAAACAATCATACGGCCCACCTGTTGGGAAGTGGTTACCGTAGACTATGGACAGCTGCAACACCAAGAGCTATTTTCACGCCCTATTTGAAGAACTATTGATTCTATATTCAAGATTCTTGTTGTACTAGTCTCTAAGGATTGAATATGTCTGTTACGAAATGTCACTGTTATGAAAAGGAGGAGACGACAGAGGTTTCGCGCCAGACGGTAATATGAGTGTTGTTCGGCGATTATCTTTATGTTAAGCATATATTTTGTGAACCACAATATAGAATAAGTTATTTCCAGACATAAGCTGCTTATTATCAAATCTGTAACTTTCCTTGTACACCCTAATCACTCCTAAAATATGTGTACTTTTTCCAAATATAGTACCTATCATGACCAAAAGTAATTTAAGCAAATAAACCATAGCTACAGTTAGGGTCAAGAAATGCTGGCTTGATGTCATTTAAGTGCTCTCACTGTCTTGCCTATGACCGTGCGAAGCGGAGACGAAAAAGTAAGAAAACGGGCCCTGGGCTCCGTCGCTCAACGGCTGAGGAATAAAACGAGAATAAGCGCAGATGAGAAAGAAAACTATAGTCAGAACCAACTAAATGGATTTTTATTTAACAAAAAACTCGATGCTACTGATACAAAGTAAACAAGTTACAGGTACAAACGATGAAGCAACTTTTTCAATTTATCTGCGAATCCGTTTAATAAAAGCAATAAATAACTTTTGTTGAAAGCCTATATTCATTAAATCGTTTGATATGACTCTTTTGGTTGATAGTTTTGAACGGGATTATTCAAAATGGAAACTATTACTATATTAATAACTTTGATCATTTAGGGATTTCAGAGGTATTCGTTTTGAGTGAGTAGATAAAATTCCTGCATTCGAACAATTAATATGTACAATTGGGTGCAGATAACTCTGATCCGTCAAAAACCACTTTGACTTTAACTTTAACCTGCGCAGCAAAACAAAAGTATGCAGTAAAGTATTTTACGCAAGTATTTGATCGCAAAGTGCGGCAGCGATTCGCAGATTAAAGTTAACGTTTAAGGTAACTGGTGCTATTTAATATAAGTAATTAAATTTAAAACAAAAGCGTGTTTTCGATAATTAAACAACATCCTCAACAGTTGCAAACTACCTAGCGCCTTTTTGTAGACGAAAGTAATGTACTCTATTTCCTCGTAAAGCCATAGAGAACGATAGATTATCGGGAACTCGTTTTTTACGCAAGGAGCTAAGCCGAACGCACACTAAAGACCTTTTTGTTATCTGATATCCAGCCCACCGCCAGCCATACTTTTTCCTCTCACACAATTTATGTCGTAGACTAACTTTCGTAGAATGGACAACGATTTGTTTTCGTAAAATTATTCCTAAACTTTGAGTTTTTATCGATAGGTGTAATTTTCAATACTTCAGAAAAGGTATTTACTTTCCAATTTTCCTATGATTAGACTATCCTTATCCTTGTCACTCCACACATCTATCGAAGCATCCTCACCCCCCCTACATGCATGCACATCGCAAAATTACGATGAACGAGAAATATTTTGTTTAAGTAAACCTGTTCTATGCCTTTTAGTTCGATTTAGAAAAAAAACTAAAACAAACTTGTCTACTGTTTTGAACTTTGAATACCGATGTATGCAAATGCACTAATAATTTAGTGAATATGCAATTTGCATAAACACACCACAAAACATAGGTACCACCAAACAAAACAGAAACAACTAAATTAGTTCGGTTGTTAGTTAAAGCATTTATAACCTCAAAATATGAAATGTAATAAAACACAAATAGTTTCGAAATACGTACAAATATATTGTTACTAGCGGCCCCTCCTGACTTCGCACGGGTAAAACCATTATTAATTATACACCTAAACCTTCCTCTTGAATCACCCTATGCATAGTAATATTAAAAAGCGAAAGTCTGCCTGTCTATCTGTCCGTCCGTTCGGCTAAACCATTGGACCGATTTTGATTAAATGTGGTATACTTGTAGTTAAAGTTAAATCCGATGTGTCGCTTTAAAGATCTAAGCATATGTAAAAACAGACAGACAGCAGGAAATGATTCGTTTTCTACTATGTAGTGATATTTCAGCGCGGCGGATTTAATTCAATCGCATTTATTGACGAAACGTGTTGTTGATTTATTTTTTGTATTGTTTATTCCTCGATAATTTGTATTATTAGGTACTTGAATAACGTCTAAGCTACATCTTTTGAAGCTTATTTCATAAAATGGGCACTAATCTCGTTCAGGCCTTGTCAAAAGATTGTCATTTCTGTGTAAATATATTTTCTCACGCCGATGTTGACTTTTATTGAGACGAATCGATGTATACGAAGTGCTTCTTTACAAGAGCTTCTGTTCAGTGTTTTGTGGTTATTATAATCTTACTGTGATATTACATTTATTGTACACTTGGAATTCCAGTTTATTTTTTACCAGTGCACAAATTTTAATCGAACTCGTTCATCCAAACTATGGCTTTTAGCTATAGAAAATATGAAATGAAATATCTGCAGGGCAATATATTTTTTTCTATTTCACATTCTATTTTACAAAACACACTATTGCATCAAATACACAGTACAGAAATATATGAGTATGATATAGTTAACATGTATGTTAGTCTGTATAAAGTATCTATCATCATTATGTGTCTCTAACATATATATTTTTGTATTAACTTATTAATAAATAAATAAATATTTATTATATTATTATAGGTAAACAAAAAATGGCATAAAGGACGACTGGACTTATTGCTAAAGCGATCTCTTCTAGTCAACCTTTGGGCAAGAGGAATGAGTGATAAAATAATAATAATGAAATAATAAAAAAATTAAAAAGATCATAAATTGAAAAATGTCTAGATTCGAACGGGAATTGAACACACGGCCCTAACTATCCGGGACAGTGCTCTCGATGGCTCAGAGGTTAGGAGCACATAGTTAAAAAACATGTATAACAAAGTCATTCAAAAACAAGATTCGCTATAAAAGAAAATAGAAACTGAAATATTACAATGTGTAGACAATAAGCCAGCAAAGATCGTGTTAAACAGCGACAACCACCAAGCTAAGTAGCCCACATTGCCCCACACTTCGCGTCGATTCGTCTCAATAAAGTCGGCACCTGGGGTTACGTGAGAAATGGGACGAACGCGACGGGGCAAAATGGCTAGGACCTAAATAGAGCACCACGAAAAACATAGACTACCAACGAACCTTAAACGACGTTACGTAACGTTTACGTTCGTTGGTAACTACAAATCTAACTCAAGTTTTGATTGTCGTTAGTTAGTTGAAGATTAGTAGCCGTTACCAGCGGCAAAAAATGCTCTAGGTATGTCACTTTCCTATAGTATAGGTATAGTACTATAGGTAGTTGGAAAGTACAAAAGTGACATATGGTGCTTTTTGCCGCTGCCTACCTCCACACCAAAAATTGTATTTATTTATTAAATTTTATTGTTCCAAGTAAAAACATAAACAAATGGCGAACTTATTGCTAAACTCACCTCAATCCAATGCTCTCCATTGATGTGAAAGAAGGGCAAAAAAGATATGAAAAAATTCCCGTTTTTAATATTAGTCGTTATGGATTTATCTATAGCCCAGCGTCTCCTTGCTGCAAGACCTACTTTTTTTTCTTAAATAACCCAAAACACAATCAAACATCTTACCTGGATCAATGGTTCATTTTGACAATGAGGTCGAAAACATATCAAACCGACCGTACACTTACATACTGCCTGTTACTGAATCTTTAAAACAAACAAAATTATTCTTATGAAACCAAGGCGTATGGATCGATTGACTATGACTATGTAATAAAAAAGGAAACACCTATACCTCTTTAATTTGTGATGGTGTTCACTTGTAACGGTTGCAGACTTTAACAAGATTCAAACTTCAGTCTCCACATTTCAAGTTAAAAGCTCTTTCTGTCAGTAACTGGATATCGGGAAATTCAACCTCGACCACATGTCGCAATGTTTCTAACCCGTGACAGCTGATGAGAATCAATATCATTCCCGAAGAGGGTTGGCGTCAAACAAAAGACCTATGTTAGAAGCAGTGATGGTTAAAATTGTTCACCTGTGATCCAAAGGTCCCAGGTTCGAATCCTACTCATTCCACATGATTCTGATTCCACAGAGAGAGGATTAGTGTCGTCACAGCCGAGAATCCGAGAAGAGGACAGATAGAGAGACAATTTATATTATATATTAATCGGAAGAAAAATAAATACCCATCTAAAATACATTTTCTATCTCAACGTTACAATACGTTACTCAACGTTACAATACGTTACTCAACGTTACAACGTTTTCACATTTTTACTGCACTGCATAAATTTAAATCATAGTTTAGCGTGCTTGCTTCTCCCTAGAGAAATACGGCTTATGACATTCCGAAACATATGACACCGTTGGAGACAGAAATTGTATTTTTGGGTTAGTTCCAAAGCACACTTATTTTGTGCAAGTAAACGTACTAAATATTAAAATAAGTGCTACGGAAAGCAGAAGCTGTATTTTTCCAGTGTATATTAATAAAAAGTGAGATGAAATTCAAAGATTTGTTTTTGAAATGCATTATACGATATTGAATAAAAATAATGTTTTTTCAATAAAAATTGCGCAGTTTAAGTCACCATAACGAATTATAGAATTGAGGATTCGTCCCACATTATGCAATCCTTTGGTTATGCATCCTGTCACTATTATATTATCTTGATTTCACCAATAAGACCACAAAGCTAGCTAATAATGGTCTCTATTATCTGAGGGATATGGACCACATATAGACTGTATATCAGCTTGCTGACAACAACAACGAGTTCCAAGTATTCACGCGGGACATTTTTCTTAGTGCGGTCTCCAAAGTGCAAGAAGTGCCTTAATATACCTATTATTCACTTTTTGCTCACATTTCATCAATTTATTTTATTTCTAGGCGTAAAAATAAAAACATATTTTAACAGATTCTGCCGCAGTAGGTATATAAAGAATGTTAGCAAAAAGTATTACAGTTTTCTATAATGTGGTCACAGTTGTCTCAACAGATTTTGGTGACCACCTTTTTCGTTTTAGTCAACTGTGGCCACATTGTGTAATGGAATACTTTATGCCATTAAAAACATGCTGTAAAAAACCCAAGTCTCGAAGCTCAGTTTTTCTACGGTAAAAAGTTGTGAGATCCATGTTACCAAGTCGATTAATTTATTTAGTCCCTACTTAAGGGACCTTCTATCTTACGTTATTACGCAAGTTATTATCATATCAATATTAAAAATCATTCAAATTTTAGGTTTTACATAAATAGATCGACTTGGCCATCGCATGAAGACACAATATATCTTACAAGTAATACATATTATATTAAATTGTTCATGTTCAGTCTATGGCGCCCCACGCGATTACTAGATACTAATATTCTTTATCTAATGTGCCATCATTTGTTAAAATATTTTTTTATTTTTCGCTAAATAATGATAAAAATAAAACACAAAGAGCCTAATGTTGTTATTTCATTGGTGCTATATTGTGAATATCGACTGGACAACTCCATGATGTCATCGAAACGTTTGCCAAACTTTAGCGGATTTGGGATACATTGCTGGTATTTCATTGTGGTAAATAAAATCACTCATACTAACTACGCAATGTTCACGCATTCGCATCGGCATGTGCCTGAGTTCGGCGACAGTATGGAGCTGGTATAAAAATCAACACAAAGTCCCGGACGTTTCCACACGGTTACGCATTCGATGGAGTCTCCAGTCAATTGACCGAGCGTTGCTCTTAAGATTTACGACCACGGAATATTGGTCGTTGACCGTATGTGAGGCACTTAGGCCTCAGGCGAGATGTATTTAATATATTTTGTAGATCGGTAGGCACCTGGTCGTAAAAGTCACGTCAATTGTCTTTGGACGAAGAAAAAAGGACACGAAGATTCGTGTAGTCACAGCTGAGAATCCGAAGAGGACAGAGAGCAAAGAATCATTACAATATTAATCGAAAGTAAAATAAATAAGCAACTGACAAACATTTTCTATTTAGACGCGTTTTCACATTTTTATTGCACTGCATAAATTTAAATCATAGTCCAGTGTGATTGCAATTCATTTTGTAATGTACTTATAATATTATTTCATTTACCACATAGGCTAAATAATTATCATGTTTATCTTATATTAGCGGCCCGTCCCGACTTCGCTCGGGTAAAAACACAATAAATTATACACCTAAACCTTCCTCAGGACTCACACTATCTATTGGTGAAACCGTATGAAAATCCGCCCAGTAGTTTTTAAGTTTATCGTGTTCATACAGACAGATAGACGCGTCAGGGATTATTTTTTAAATATGTAAGAATATCATTGCATACACAGCTGAAGCAATAGTCTTCGATGCCGAAATATGTCATGTAATAAAACGAACCTGAAAGCGAATAGTATTAATAAAATTATGTAGCGATAACTAAACTAAGTCTTATCTAATTAAATGTTCACTAACAAAGATAAATATTAACACGTCTGAAACAAAACTCAATGCATTTAACTAAGCTTAGCTTTTGCTCGAGATATCGTAATTTATTTTTTTCCATACGCCACCTTACACACACACACGCCCACGCTCTCTGTTATTATACAAAATTTTAATTTGTTTTGCATATTTTAAAGCAGACTTTAATAATCCTACTTCCTAATATTATAATTCGAAAATTTGTGAAGCTGTATGTATATTTGTTACTCTTTCACGCGAAATTTACTGGACCGATTGTTATGAAATTTGGTACACGGTTAGTATATATCCTGGAATAACACATAGGATAATTTTATCCCGAAATTCCTACGGGAGTGAAGCCCCGGGGCGTAGCTAGTATGGGATAAAATTGTGAATGCTATGCTATGCTATGAACGCTACTTTCACTTCGTTATCAATGATGATAATCAATAGTCGAACGCAGATAAGAAATACGATCTGTAATGGAGTGTGAGATTTTATAATGTTGTGCAAATGTTCGTTCCTCCTATAATGGCGTCCAATTTCTTCCGGCTGGTTGGGAACTCTTGTACAAATGGGTTTTTATTCAGAACGTTAGTACTGCTCGGTTGGCTTTAAATCGACGATCTTTTGTAAGGAAATATATTGATGTTGTCCTATTGGTTTGTTCGCTCAATGTTGTACTTAGTTGCTTACCGATGAAACAGATTTGGTATTGCTATTGCGATTGGAATTTGTTTTGCTTTGAGTTTCGTAGTTGTAAAGCTATAAATTGATTACCCATTATTATCTCAAATTATGCTACAAAATCTTGTGATAGTTTCATAATCTGAACCTGTTACATACGAGTAATATTTAGCTATATACCTAATATATAAATATAATAAAATAAAAAAATTAAGTGCCCATCACCTGAGTAATGACCTGCTGAATACTTCAACGGGAAAATTATTAAATATCTGTCTACTTTTTCATTTTATTAATCTAATTTTGATGTAGGAGAAATCTGATTAAAATATTGAATAAACAGAAGTACCCACTCATTTTTGTAATCCATTTTAAGTTTCTTGTGTATATAAATTTTTTAATAAATAGGAAAAATATTCTACTACTCTTTCTTTTTCCATATTGATTGAATTTTGAGACAATATAAAGATATTTTTCCAAACGAATGTACCTACTCTGAAAATATCTGAGTATATCCTGAAATTCCCAAAGGAGTACAGTCCGAAATACAGCTAGTCAACTAATAAAGCAACACGGTTCTAAATCGCAAAAGTGATTGCTGGAGTTGGGCCAAGAACCTTGGCAATAAAATATATATTAAACAGTGGTAGTGGCGGGAGGAACGGGTGACCGCCCATGGTACTGAATACAAAAGGGCGCTTCAGATTTGTGAAAAGACACACGCTTTCACGCCATTGCTGTGCCACAGAACTTTATACAGACTGGATAGAAAAGGCGCTATAGTATCTTAGTTAAAACTAATGATTTTGTTTTTAACATAAGGTCTTTCGAAGGCGCGTTCAACAGTATTGTTCCTATAGTTAAAAAAAAAGTGGCTGTGACATTTGGACGGACTGAAGGACAGACAGACATGACGGAACCCTAAAAAGCGGCAAAGTAGCAAGACCCTTACCGCTTTTTCATTTCATTACGATTATTGTGAACATCACACATCATCACAACACGAAACTAAAAAGCAGAACAGACTCATTTTTCAAAAAATTAAAATATCTAACAAAATTCATCAAATTGTGTGTTTTCACCACAGGAAAGTTTAGAAAAGGGTTCAAGAACATATTGTATCCGAATTTCAGACTCATCAAACGTATGCCTGATATAAGAAGGGGGCGCTATGAATTACGCCCAGGGTTCTTCTTATGCTAGATCCGGCACTGTTAAACAGTCAACAATCAACTACAGTTGTGGAACTACTTGAGACTGCAATTTAGCACTAATTGCTGTAACTTCTACTGTGGAACTTTTTGTCTTTATCTCGATCAGATTTATATCTACTGTCTTATACACAACAAAGTACTCGAAGTAAACTTTTAAGTGCAGTTTTATTTCAAGGTTATTTTATATATAAAAACAGCTGACTTATTAAAAAAAAAATAGGGTGTAAGTGAGATAGTACTATGTGTTCGGTGTAAAATCTGATACACAGGTATATAGTTAGAATATAAACTGGTATTAAACATAGGATAATTTTAATAGGTACCGAAAGTGCCATCGGAATGAAGATCGGGACGCAGTTACTTGTTAATATAACTAGTGGCCCATCCCGGCTTTGTTTGGATAAAACATAATAAATCTTACACCTAAACCTTCCTCAGGAATCACACTATGTTTTGGTGAAAACCGTTCAAAATCTATTCAGTAGTTTTTAGTGTAGCGGACAGGCAGACAGACGCCGCAGAGGACTTAAAGATATATAGTAGCAGGCTAAAAGTAGCAAGAACATTTTATTACACGTTTCTGTACATGTCAAGTTTGTTACCCGGTGTCCTAGTTGAGCGACAAAACGGTAAAACAGCGCGACACGATGCCTCACGCCAAATGAAGTGCATAATATTGTTATAGTATATATTTTTGCCGATATTACTCACAAAAAGGTCGCATTGCCTCGTGTAGCGTTGCGTCGCTCACCTAGGACGCTGGGTAAGAGCCCTCTGGATGAGTAGCAAGGAGAGAGAAGACAAGAGGCGTCATTTGGAGTAGCGGTGCCGGATTAGCTCCTGTTCACGGCGGCTTCCGGGAATTTCCCGGGAAAAATGTTTTGTACCTTACAAAAAAAAATTGAAGGAAAATCCCTCTTATATTTGCGCATATAGATTTATGTTACAACAGTTTTATTTTTCTAGCTGTTTAAGTCCCACTGCTGGGCAAAAGCTTTTCCCAATAACTTCCACGTGTTCCTGTCTTTGGGGTTCTCTTGGTATTTCTTATCGAATCCATTAAATGATGACTTTAATGGACCATCTTACCGTTTCATTTCATTCATTATTATAAAGCACATTATAATATTTATATGAATATAAATTAATAATAAAGCCTCTTTCATATCCGTAAATACATTTTGTTCACTGTACAACTATTTATAAAAATCATAAACTAAGATTTATAGAAACCCCTAATAAGCATCCTCCATTTTCATCCAAACTTTTATATCCTTAACTGTCTCTTTCCAATTATTTCCAGCTACATTTTATATATCATCAACTCATCATTTCCTACATAATATATGTGGTAAATAAAATCACCGTCAAATTTTGTAACTATGCCTGCATTGAGTTTAACCTTTTATACGTTGTATTCTTCATAAAAACTACCAGATTGCGTCATCTGAGTGTAAAAAGTTTTGCATATTAAATTATTTTTGGCTCGTTTTCTGAAACCAATTGTAACATGTAAAACAAAATTTAAATAAGAAATTGAGTAATACCCGTAATTTAGTAATTAAATTGTCTAATACAATCGTACGAAATGTAAAAACACAAATTCACCGAATTTCCACAAAGTAAATGTTGAGAACGCTCTACATTCTTGTCCTTGGGACGAGTCGATAAAACGCTTTTGCGAATGATTTAGCACACATAATATATACCACAATTATAGACGTTTATATTAATTTATTTTATTTTTAAACGAATACAAATCCTATGAACACCTAACGTACAACAACAAATGAAGTTTAATTGTTATCATGTTAGTATCCAGAAAAGAGTTAAGTATTGTTGCAGATGTAATCATATAATAATATTAAGAGTATTTATAGACTAAAATTAATACTTTTTGTACTAAACCAACAAAACAAAACAATGTATGAAACGCATACTACAAAATTTATTCTTTTATATTTAATTACATACTTATACATTTTCGTCCCATGGGACCTGGAGGGATAAAACGCCTACGAGTTTTCCACAAAGCGCCTGATTCAAAGCCCGATGCCAATTTGCCTGGAGGACATTAAGTTTTTAATGAGATTAAATTAATCCACATTAATTAAACACAAAACGAAATGTCTTTAACAAGTTGACGAAGTGTAATTGCCTGTCGATGCTCAGGTTATGTCACAGCAGCCAATTAAAAACTTAATGCCAGCTACACACTGTCATCCAACAGTGGGCTTAGTGTGGGTCTGCATTTCACTTCTCACCATCGAGTCGATTCGAAGTGATAGGCAGCGAACTCATCACGTTGCGCCATTGTGACACAACGACAACCACATTGCAATGCGAATAGATTCGGTGGTGAGAAGTGAAATGAAACCCGCACTTCGCCCTCAGTTTTCGAAACTTTGGCGGATTCGAACATTGCTGGTTTTTCATTGCAGTAAATAAAAGCACTCATAGTAACTACGCAATGTTCACGCATTCTCGTCGGTATGTAGGGCTGGCATAATGTACTTATGTATTTATAGAAGTATTTAGTCTTAGACTTGGTTACGAATTTTAGTTTACTTAGTTACGAAGTTTAGTTGGTATTACTTAAGACGACGTCCGTTGCCTAGTGGTCAACACCGGTCCAGCTGGGCGCCAGTCCGCTATCTGGAGGACCCCAAGTTCGATTCCAGATTACCAAATTTCATCAGTAGACCTATAAATAAATCAAAAACTTTTTAAAACACGCATTTTGTTAATTATAAGGTAGATCAGTAATTATTTACCCAACATTTTATATGACATATTAACAGGTAATAAATAATAGAAAAATAAATTAAAAAATTAGGTAATAAAAAAGAGACGAGCAAAATATTAAGCAATTTTTTTTTCCACCTAGTTATTATTATTTGATAAACAATGCTGCCGGCGTTATGAGCACCTTACCTAGAAGGTCTTCCCTAGACATGTTTAAGTTATTTTGTGACGTAATTTAATTAACTATATTTTTATTATTTAATTAATAACATGTTATTATAATTAATTAATCTGTTTTACTTTAACAAACTAACAAATTTTCCCATAAATAATTCTGTTTAAAGTATATTCCAGCGTTGAGCAAAGGCTTCTTAGAAAATATATTCTAAGTTCAAATTTAATAGAACATACATAGAAAAAATGTAACACTTAAAAAGTCTTACTAAGATAGCGTCGAGTCTCATCACAGAAAACACGAACACGCTTTGTAAAATTTAAATTTTTGCAATCTACAAACACACTGTACATACGGAAGAAACTAGAACATAGAGTGTGATTACGAAAATTCCCTCGGAAAATTTCACCTTTAACTTTAAAATGTGATTGGAGAGAATTGTGTGTGGTTAGAGAAATGTTATTTTAATTTTAATAAATAAAATCTACACATTTATAAGCTAAATAAATCATATATCCCGTATAATCTCTCTCTCTCTCTCTCTCTCTCTCTCTCTCTCTCTCTCTCTCTCTCTCTCTCTCTCTCTCTCATTTCAATAGTTAAACCTTGTCAAGCATTGTCGTGTTTGACGATATCAAGCCAGCACTTACGATTCGATAAAACGAGGTAAATTCGGAATGTGTTTGCTACTCCGAGTCGCGAATGATTCGATTGTTATACATTCGATTGTATCTTTTGATCCCCGTACAAAATGGTTTTCATCAAACGTCAGCGAAGCTCCATATGAAATTCCATTAGTGGCGATCGAAACAATGGTCTCGCTTTTATTTAGATGGTTTAAAAGTCCATCATATGTACTTGGAACGAGCAATAAGTTTTTTTACAATATTGCCATTTTTGACACAAGCTTTTATTGTGGACAGTGAGATCTTATTGCATTCAATGAACAAACAAATACTGTCCGTGTAGTAAAAAATTGAGGGTTTCCCACGTCTGAAACTGTTCTTGGGTGAACCATCAGGTCACGCTTATCATAATAATGTATTGTCATCCAAACTAAATGTGTGTACAAAATTTCAGCAATGTCGGTTGAAGATATCTGCTTCAAAATTGAGTTGCAAGATGAAGATTCCACCCAAGATAGTTTCATTGCATGTTAAATAAAAGCTTGTAAAAACATTTTTAAGAGACCCAAACATTCTATTATTCCTAAAGAGGGTTGACGTTAGGCAGACGACCGGAGAATCATAGTGAAATCTTCAAGATTTATGGGTTACACACCGTCGGCTTTGACGTTAACTTGCAAAGAAAAACGCAAAGTACGCCATTTTGTCTAAAAGTCAACGCCGCGCAAGTTAAAGTCAACTTTGAAAATAACTGGTGCAAGTCACCCATAATGCTTAATTCTTCACGCACTTTGAGGCGTCATCGCTCCGAAAGTACCACGCGAAGATGAGAGAGAAAGTAAGTCAAGTAATTGCATCATATTTTTTCCAAGTCGCCTACATTCTGATAACTATTCTAATCTGAAATTCTTACAAACATGACATCAACGATATGCATTACAAAATGCACTTTGCATGCCCCAATTTAAGGTATAAATTTCCGAAACTGCAAATGTGAGTTTCATTCATTACTAAAGGTGAGGCTACATTAACGCGTTATCGGGGCTAGGGTGCCCATCAATCTTGCTTTCTTCGAGGCAGGTGACAACCCTGGTTCTATTCAACCACACTTGTTCAGCTCAAATGGAAATAAGGTATCTTTCCGAATAGAAGTTGGGATATAAATGAGGTTACATCTTCATTTTTTACACCCTTTTTGCTCAATAAAGCATATTTTTGTTATATCATTTCACTTTGTTAGCGCACGATTTATTATAGGTGATCCCTTGTACCTTTACAATAAACATAGGTATAAAGTATAATAAAATTATAACTATCTACATAAAGATTAATTGAGCTTTTAAAGAAAACAAAAACTGTGTGTCTGTCTGATTTTTGAACGGTTTTCTCCAATAGATACATAATGTGTCTTGAGGACGTGTAAATATTGAAAGAATTCTAGAGGAAATTTTATTTACATCAACAAAAAAAAGTGATAGTCACAGGCGGGGTACAGTCATCCGCACGTTTAAATAACCCCGTATGGGTCTCTATGAGGCATACGAATAATAGAGACGAATGTGCCATGAGCTGCCAGAAAAGCCATATTAACTGTGACTCATACCATTAGCTCGGCTTATATAAACAGCTATAGTTCGTATATTTTAAACTTTAATTCTATTTAATTTTGGAGGAGACTGCGCGCATCCCGATAACGCCTAACTCAATAATTTCAAAAATGAACCAATCAATTGTAATATCAATTTATGTCAATTTTTTTAAGTGCGTAAATCGAGCGTGCTACATCACTGAATCATCTGTCTTGTCTACTAATTCATCCATAAGGAAAACCTACGTCGAAATAAGCGCTAACACTCTTAATACATATTAACATTTACGACAGTTTTACCTAGTAAATAGGAACTAATTTTTTTTATTTTACGGTTTACAGTGACACGTACTGAGCAAGCATGCTAGGAGTATTGTGAGCCACTGATAAGAGTACGTATTCCGCTCAAACATCAGCTGCTAACATATCCAATGCATGTGAAATCAAAACACAAATAAAGCGCGCAACTCATGATCGGAAAATTGAACTCAGGTGTGAAACTATTTGCTGAATCACCATTTCAATTTGCAGACTTATTTTATTTCGGCGGGATACGAGACGTAGCAAAATCTGCGGATTGACATGTGTGGATTTTTCTAGATCAAGTTTTATCACAGTTATAAGAACATTACATTGAAATGTTCTTACCTCTGTGAGTTTTATATGTTTTTGGGGATTCCACTGATGCACTTTGATAGCGTTTTTGTTCTTGCTCACAGACGGTTTTTTTGTTTTTTTTAATTCATTACTTTATCCGCGTAGCTTAAAAAAGTTCTTGGTGCCTCTCGCACTAACGCGCAACTATATGTATAATTTAAAATATTATGTAATAGCCAATGTCAGGTCCAATGTTACTTGGAACGAAATTTAACACTATTTTATATCTTAATTTGGTTTCAACAAAATGAGAAAAAATAATCACCGACCATTAAAAAAATTACGTCACAGGTCCATACAAAATCACCGAAGTCCCAAACCTATTCATCGGTGTCAATTATGTACAGTCAACAGCACACAAACCTACCCAAATTCATTGCAAACTGCGCGCGTAGAGGTGCATGCAGGGTAACGTGATGTGCTGTTTACAATACACACATCCGTATAAGATAATTATGTTCCGCATTAACAAAATTGCAAAATTTATGAAATACGTGTTAACTTTTTGTGATTTGTGTGCTCTTTTAATCTAATTGGCCGGATATAATTCGCCTTGTCTATGAAAGTATAAAATTGTGTCATTATAAACCACTACTTGCGCCCCAGGGCTTCGCTCCCGTGGGAATTTCGGGATAAAAACTACCATGTGTGTTATTTCAGGGTATATTCTACCCCCCAACCCGATTTGATAACAATCCATCCAGTAGATTTTGCATGAAAGAGTAACAACAACAAATTTTCACATTTATAATATTAGTATAATGGATTCTAGAATATTATAAGCTCCATTTTAAAATAGAATAAGAAAACGAAGAGGTGCTTCTTGCTACCGGCAAAGGAGCAAGATAATTAACCAAACCAAACAACTTCATATATTTTACCCACAGGTCGAATACGAAATAGAGAAGAAAATTGTAACAATATCCTTATCTGAAATTTTTCCTGATTTATCTCTCACTCTTTGTCCCTCTCTCTCTGAACCTCTCTCTCTCATCTTCCTGTATACCCGATTCCATTATCGACGTTAATCTTTTCAAGCTCGCTTAAAAATAATCCATTCCATTTTGAAAAGTTGGCAGTGATTTTAACCGCCTAACGTCGACTTTGGACTGCTGTTGTCGCCTCGTATTCAAGGGCGAGACCCACGCCACGTCACGTGTCTATTACTAAATTTATCCATAATGCCCCTTTGTAAAAAGACTGGAGTGTTTACGACCAAAACACAATCAAAGCCGAAATTTGGTTCATTAAAAACAGGCCAGAATCCTGTCTCGCCGGCGGCCATTTTTGTTTTCTTATTGTAAAGTAGGTTTAACGAAAAGATGCTTTTGTTATCCGATTATGCCGAAAGAATATAAGTAATGGTACTCTCTTTGAGGCTTTATATGGGTTTTCCGCTTCGCGGTAGTAGTTAGGTTACCGTGAAATAGATTTTTCATTCCTCATGTTCGAAAAGTAAAAGAATCAGATTCCCATCCACAGACCTGAAGAATTCATAGAAATTACTTCCATCTCTAAGATGGAAATAAATTTTAATCAAACTTCCATAATGAAAATACCGGTCGGGTATTTATTTCTTCTTCTTCTATGATGGTTGGCCTCGAGTAAATTATTAAACATCCAATGTAAATTTCCAAAAATCTTCATCGATCTAGTATAGTTCTTTAATCGATCGATGAAGCAATACGATGGTAACACCTACTTTTTCAAAGTCACTTGAACACAAAGTTACGTTCAGCATTTTTATTTTTCTAAATAATATGAATAGTTTCAACGCAAAATGTCCTTTTCGGAAAGAGATCCTTTTTTTGCGAAAGGTGAAGCGAAGCGAGCTTTCTCTAACGATAATCAAAAATAAAATTAAACAACGTAATTTAACCGCCAACGCCGCGCATTCGGTAGACTACTATATCTATCAATAAATTGCATTAGCAGTGGAAACGTGCTAATGCATAACTTACGTCCCTGCATCTGTCTGTCCGGTGCATAATGTTGACAACATCCCACAAGGATAACCTTTATTTGTGTGGCTGAGTGCATGACTAAATCATACGAGCATGAATCTACATCATAGCGAAGTGCATATTGATGAATCAAATTGTAATGGACAGACCTAAATCAGATTAACGACATTCAGAATAATACAATGAATAGACCCTAAATATCTTTGCGCTAATTTGTTTTAATAAGTTTATTTCTGAATGTCACTACCAATTAATTGACCGAGCGAGCAAAGCGAGCGAGGTTTACAAGTCAACTTGGGGCAAAAATACATTTTTTTGTATGTATGTATATTTGTATACAATCAAGACATAGACGAAATATACATGAAACTAATTATAAAATCTATAGTACAAGTACCGCCGATATCAACTTTAGGTCCACCTTTTCCAATTATACGAGACGTGAAGCAGGGTGATCCGCTCACTCCCAAACTATTTATCAGTGCCCTTGAAGAAGTCTTTAAGACACTAGTCCATCAGGAATCAAAGGGCATTGTTGTCGGCGAAAGTAGATTAACTAATCTTCGGTTTGCCGACGACATTGTCCCCTTTGCATCCACCGCATGCTCACTCACACATCACTCGAGACAATGCTGCAAGAGCGCTCAGGAGCACGGCAAGCCAAGTTGGACTTAAAATGGACCAAACCAAAACCAAGCTCATGACCAAAGGTACGAAACGTAGGGTCGTGGTAGATGGGGAAGCAATGCGTACGTATGTGTACAAACAATATGTCGATGAGTACAAGTAGTATCCTTAATCGAACGGCAAGATAAGGAAATCGACCACAGGATCGAAAATGCTTGGAAATGGTCGATGAATTTATTTTTTATTTTTTCCTTTCATGTTGCACTTGATCACAATCATAATATGTTTCGGTATACCTTTTGACCATGTACTAAGTACACAATATGTACTTACATTGTTATATTACAGATAAAAAATTATACATAAATTTATATTTCAAAAATGGTAAGCCCTTCTGGCATAATAGGGGCCAACACTGTTTGAATGAGTTTCTTTCGGCATTTCGTCTCAACAGTGGTCGTTCCGAAATGCTAGTAGTTTGTAGCTTTGGTAAATATCATTTAATTTAGAATATGACCTGAAGAAGTGCCTGTGAAGGCCTAATTTCTGAATAAATGATTTGATTTTGATTTTGATTTTGAAGGAACTACTCAAAAGCAACCTACCAATATTCCTGAAGAAAAATCTCGTCAACGTATGCATCTTACCCATCCTAACCTACGGTGCCCAAACATGGTCTCTTATCGAAGAGCAATGGTTCAAACTGAAGGTTTGCCAAAAAACTATGGATCGTAGCATGTTGGGTATTAAACTCGTCGACCGAGTGAGGAACACTGTGCTGCGCTCGATAACAACCATTGTTGATGTAGCAACCAAGGCAGCTAGACTGAAGTGGGACTGGGCGGGTCACGTCTGCCGCATGCATCGGCAGAGAAATAGACATACAGATTGACCTCATGGATTCCAACTGACGGATATAGGAAAAGAGGAAGGCCTTGGACGAGATGGTCGGATGACATCAAAAAGTTCGACAAAGAATGGCAAGAGAATACAAAGGATAGGAAAGCGTGGAAGAAGTTAGGGTGGGCTTTTGCCCAGCAGTGGGATGATTCAAACAGCTAATAAAAAAAAATAAAAACAATGTATATTTGTAATTCGATAACTTTCAAACCCCTGGTCTGATTGTGCTGAAATTTAAAAAGTATGTAATACCTGTCAATAGAATTTTTAAGTACGTGGGACATCAAAATCGGTTTAGTCGTTTTTGAAATATTCACAGTCTAACTTGTTGTTTGCTCATCAAAATTTAATGTGTTCGCGAGGTCTAAATTCGCGGCGAACAACTAGTTAAATGCATGTTCCACTCGCAACAATACATAGCCTCAGTTGCGCCAGTCGTTTTTGAAGTTAACTTTTTTGAACCTGCGCACTACCACCATTTAGAAGTCAAAGTTGACTGGTGCAACCCACCCACACTTACATGGCAAGTTAGATAAACCCACAAATTCGTGAGTCAATTCAGACGTTGATTTTAACCTGGCCACCGACATTTAGATGAAATGGCGTAATTGGTGTTCTACGCAGGTTAAAGTTAACAGATACAACCCACCCTTACATTGCAAGTTAGAATTGAAATAAAATTTAAAACCCACACGTTTGACCTTAGAATTGCAGAATGCCGCACGCGTGCGGTTAGTGTCCCGTCCCGTTTGCACTCACGCCCGAATCAACCCGAGCAATCACCACTGCAAACTTTACAGTGTTAACCTTCACATTCATACAAAACCGGATATGTATGTGAGATGAAGGCTCAGAATAAAATAAACTAATTAGTAAACACTTTTTTATTTAAAACTACCTCTCTTTTTTAAAAATATCCCTTAAATTTTTGAAAATTCAGATGGTTTAGGTGTAATATATATATATATATATATATATATATAAGTACAACCTAAACCTTCTGAATTAATTTCTATATAAATGATGTTTTTTACCCGAATGAAGCCGAGACGGGCCAATGGTATATAACAATGTTAATTCTATAACGATATTTAGTTTGTTTTTCTGTTCATTTATAGTTGGATAGCCAACTTATTAGGTATTATGTGAAATACAATTTTTGACGCTATCTGTCGATACGAGTATATCACATATAGGTTATCAGAAACTTTATCAGCAAGCGGTGAAATAGACCTAACACCAACTACAAGTTAATACTACCAGTATTACTACTATGGCCGTGGTTTTGCGTGACTTGTCAAACACAAAATGCAGTACAATAATTCTAAATGCCTTATCGAATGAGCATTATAGCAAAAAATATTTTAAAATTCAAAGAACGCATTGTGTAATGTAATTTGTGATTGTTGGGTTTTCTGTGAAGTTGTTTGGTGCAATAAAACATTTTATATGTACTAGATTTTGCCCGCGGCTTTGTCCGCGTGAATTTCCCACAGGACATTTATTTTTCCGGGACGAAACGTACTCTACCTATCTCCTTCTTCACACTTTAAACTACAGCCAGGTTTCCATCTATAGTGTTCAATTGTATACCAATTACGGTCGCATATATTATAATACACTTAAGTAGAAAATTAATTTTCCATATTTATTTCAATGTATGAAAAATATTGTACTAATTCATGCACCGCCGACACAGTTAAAAACATTTTACATACCGTTCGAAAAACTGAAATCTCGATTTTCGAAAATATTAACCACATTTTTAGGTGAAAAACTTTGGAAAGCGTCGTTACCTTCTATCAGGAGGTGGCGCGCGTCATTTCCTGCAGTTATTTTGGCAATTACCCCGATACACACAAAGCTGTGCCAAAAAGCTGCTATCCACAGCCGAAAACCGGCAACACCGAACGTATTTTAAAATTCTGTCAGTGAAATTTCCAAGATTTTTTTCACTGTGACATAGACTTCTATAAAAGAAGCGGCAGCAGTAGTTTTAGCGATAAGTATAAATATATATTAAATATAAATAAATAAATATATTAGTACAAATCACACAGTTTAAGCTAGCCCCAAAGTAAGTTCGAGACTTGTGTTATGGGATACTAACTCAACGATACTATAATTTATAACCAATACATATATAGATAAACATACAAGATCCGGGTCAATCAGAAAAATATCATTTTCCATCATGACCCAACCGGGGATCGAACCTGGGACCTCTCGGTTCAGTGGCAAGAACTTTACCACTGCGCCACCGAGGTCGTATATTTAGTAATTACATGAGAAAAGTTGGAAGTAATCAAAATCTTCTATTCTCATATCTTATATTTACCACGCAATAGGAAGACAAGTAAAATAGACGTCAGACAGGCAAGTTTTAAAATTACAGCCGAATCTTCAACATTTTAAAGTATTTTACGACATTTTGACGACCTCTGTGGCTTAATGGTCTTCATTGCCGGACTTTGTGGCCACAATACGTGCTGTCAGATGGTAAGCAAGCATACAGCCCATGGACACTATGAACTCTAAACGTGTTACGATGCGTTGCCGACTTTTTAAAAAAGCGATAGACTATTTCCTTAAAGGCTCCGATGTCGAGCCTATATTTTATCAGTGACTAGTCCATCTCATTTTCCTATTCAAAGTCAATGTTGAAGCAACGTAAAAATTTAAGTTACAGCACTTCGCTTCCCGTAAAAGACTGGAATGTGAGATTTATTTTAGCGATAAGTACGTTTCTGAAACGTAAAACCTTTTGAAATTTACCATCGGCTGTGGACAAAAGACAGGTTATTCTTTTGAAAACCTTTTCGGGTGTTCTAAACCTTCTGTAGACATCCTATTTACATGATAATTCTATATTACTTTTTTACTTTTCAACGAACACAATACAGCTTGTTTTTTTTATTTATTGAAATGCTTTTATCGTGTTAAATTACGTTCTAGTTTATTTGAAAAGAAAGATCGTTTTCGCTCGTTTTATCTTTATCCGTGTATATGGGACGGGACATACTACATAGATACACTTCCAAGATCTTCGAAAAAACTAAGAAAATATTAAATAAATACAAAACCATTATTTTTTTATCGGCTTAAGTCACCTCACATTTCCAGTATGAGGACTTTATCCCATCTCCCGTGGGATTGGCGGGGAACGGGTGTGCGTCCAGTTAAATCCCCTATTTATGTACTTCTAAATGGACTCAGTCATTTTACGAACCGTTCCGTTCCGGGAATCGTAAATAGTTTTATACGAACAACACTCTGTTGAATCGGGCGATTAGAACTGGGTCATTTCATGTTCTTTATGGTTGTTAGTTGAAATTACTATCTGACACGATGTTTTCCAAAATGGTTTACGAAAAAACTACTATAAGTTAAATACACGAGGGTGTAAATATTAATACTTGTGATCACAGATATTTGTCTGCGATTCTGGGTGTACTACGACGGTTTCTGTGTTTGTGTTACCCAAACCTACAATACGATAGTGAGTGTTTTCCGTTTACTTTATTTTTAATCCAAGAAATACATTTCAAGTAATCAAACTTTATTAACTTCGGCGCAAACGTTCGCCGTTTGTTTCCTCTCAGTATTCTGAAAATCAAACTTGACATTTTTATATTCCAGCAATGAAATTACGCATCAACGTGGCACCCCGATCCCCATCTTAAATGTGTCAACAATCGGGGAAATAAACCCAATTATGATCTCACAAATGGAATCCCCGAATACTTTGGCAAAACCCAATTTGTTTCAATTAGGTTTGTTCCGAATTAATTGTATTCCAATTGTGGTGTCATATAATTGAATTCAAACGAACCTGGCGTCCGAGGGTTTTTATATTTTTAGACGAGATGGGTTATTTGCATCTGTTCAAATCACAAAAAGTTATATAAGTACAGTAAGAAGTACACAGACAGAATGTACCACCTGCTCCACTGGCGTCACAGTCACGTTTTTACTTATATTGAAAACTATCATTTACAAAAATAAAATCCTTTATCTGGTGATTCACAAAGCCTTTCGATCGCTGCCGCCACGACGTCATTACAATTTTCCAATTTTTAAAAAGACAAGAATCACACCTATTCTTAAATCTTTGATAGAGTTTGACATATTCATACTTATTCTATTCAAATTATTTACATTTTTGGTTTTCTACTATGTAATAAAATGTAAATTGAGACTATATTTTGTATTTGTACAAAATGTAGTCACAATATACGACAAGGATTTTGGCGGCAACTGTTTTTTTTTTAAACTGTGTCCTATTATAAAACTATAATAAATATTTTCTAATAAAATTAATTATCTAGTGTAGCATTGTCTCTTGTTTATTTCAAAGTGTTCGCTAAATAAAATAAAAAATAAAATATGGTACTGGTATGGGTCGGCCCAATCTTGTGCTGGGTACATACTATCGGTAAACAGTTCGCAATACTTTGGCGATTTTGGCATACATTGTTGCTTTTTCATTGTGTCAAATTAGCAATTCATACAAATTACGCAATTAATGCATTCGCTTGCTGAAGCGAGACTCTGTTAAATTTAATGACGGCTACACATTATCATAGAATTCAGATGCTGATCTGAATTCTTTATTTCATGCATCGGGAGTTCGCTTCATTTTATTATCTTTTAGGGGCGAAATCAATCAAAATGCTTTGACAAGAGGCATTAAACCGACATTACGCTTTGTTGCCTTGGCCTACTTCTTAATTTGGTTCGTTATACAGGAAGAAATCCGCAATCTATATAGACTAGAATTTTTTCAAATATACTTTGCCAAGTTTGATCTAAATAGTGTGAAGCAACCAGAATATGGAGAAATTGGGTTGTGACACGGATGCTGACTACTCACTGCCTCTTGCCGCCTCTTGCCAGGCTCCCATTCGTGCATGTTTTCAGTTGCATTCTCAGCTGTGACACCTGAAGCCTGAAGCCTGAAGCCTGAAGCCTGAAGCCTGAAGCCTGAAGCCTGAAGCCTGAAGCCTGAAGCCTGAAGCCTGAAGCCTGAAGCCTGAAGCCTGAAGCCTGAAGCCTGAAGCCTGAAGCCTGAAGCCTGAAGCCTGAAGCCTGAAGCCTGAAGCCTGAAGCCTGAAGCCTGAAGCCTGAAGCCTGAAGCCTGAAGCCTGAAGCCTGAAGCCTGAAGCCTGAAGCCTGAAGCCTGAAGCCTGAAGCCTGAAGCCTATATAAAAACTAACCTTCAAATTTTGGAGATTCGAGTCTTATTTCACGACCACGACGTCTTACTAGGATTTAATGTAAACTGTACTTTATCCACAACTTAATTACATGTAAAACATCTACAGCTAATGACCTATATTGCTAGAAGGCACAAAATTAATAAAGCAGTGTTGATTGATGACGTGATTGATTGAGACTGGAGCTGCGATTCACGAGGCGCGTTCTGACATTATGTTTAACCTTTAAAGCACAGATCACGTGATAAAGTCAATTTTTTCTTACGAAGTCTAAAGTAAAAAGTCTTCACAATTTTGCAATTTTGTTCAAAAATAATGAAATGTTAGTTCAACTCTTGATTTTTACTTACTTTTATATGAAATGGTGTTAATAGATACGGATTTTAGTAAATGAAGACAATAAGGTCAAAAATTGCTTATTTCGTTAAAACTTAGCATTCATGTCAGGTCTAAAAACGGATGCACACGAATTAACCTTGTCTTAAATCTACATTTATAACCTCTCACCTCAATCAATCTTTATGCCATGGTAATATGGGCTAATCTTACAATGAATTTGGGTAGATCATTGTGCTATTCACTGTACCTAATACAAAATAATACCTTACACCCGAAACCCGGTCACGAAAAACTGTCCGAAAATAATTTTAATCCTTCCAATTAAAGGAGAATATGTTAATCGAAATCTCACGACGTACGTAATCTAAATTACCGAGCCCTAATTACATGTCGCTTCCTTTGTGAATATTAATATATGGCACTTTTAATGGATGTGGATAAAGCGGTGTTGGTCTAAGGTCTAATTTACATAGGTCAAAAATATTATTCCAAACATCTACAAAGATTTTTAAGCACAATTATAATTATTTTAGAAAAATTATAAATGCGAAAGTCTGTCTATTTGTCTGTTATGAATTCACAACTATGAAATTTTGTACGTAAATTGTTAAAGGCTCCCGTTCAAACATAGGATACGTTTGTTTTTTTCAAAAATCCACCTCCAATTGACTATAATAGCGTTTGAAAGTTTGTGTTCCGCTTTCGCAGAACAACTCGCGCGGGCGAAGCGGGCAGCGGGCAAAAGCTAGTTCCTGAATAAATATTTTGGTCAAGAATATTTTATGAAATTCTTCTCAATTTTAAGGTACATGTGCACTCTATCTAGCATCTCTTTGTTTCACGTGTACACTTAGACTAAGTGATGTTTTAAATTTATCCAGAGTGGGTTGAATATCTAACGAGCCGGCCTCTGAAATTTAGAGGTGCTTGCTCCCATATAAAATTTGCAATTCACATCATGAATAATGTTGAAAGCTGTCAAATTTTATCCGTTTGGATAACGCTGTCCATTACTCATTTTAGGTCATAAGTAATTTTTGCTTTGATAAGTATAATTTAACAAAATTAGGTACCTATTAATTTTGTTGATAAAGTAAGTAAACAGAAGATACTTTTTTACGTGGACTAAAGAGCCCTTATAAGTGCAATTTGACCAAACACTAAAATGCTAAGGAGATAATATTATTTAAAAAATCAAAATATCATAGTTTAATTCCACACAACATTGAGCTTAAACAAATTCATCGGATTAAAAAAAAAACATTTACAGAACGAATTCCAGGCAAAATGGCGGCATTAATTTTGGCGACACGTGAAAATTGAACCCATTCTGCCATATTATATGAGGTCATTCACTTCTCCAGTGGCGATTGAAGGTTTTTATTGTATTGAAGGTCACTCCCGTTTAATTTCATTCCAGAATTTTGACATTATACTTTGATTTGTGGTTTTAAAAAATGGTATTTGAGAAGGGGGCAATATAAGATGAATAATGGGGTAGATAAAAAGGGTGAAACTTTATTAGCTATTCGAGTGAGCCCAAAAAGTGCCAGTGAAAGTCTAATTTCTGAATAAAAGGTTTGACTTGCAAACTAATTCTCTATAATAATCTAATAAATATGTTTGATGGTGTTTAATGCGTAGTTTAGATTGTAACAATATTAGTGAGGTTCCTGCCCTATAAATAAAAAGGATAAGTCTATATCCTCCCGTGGATATCGTACGAGGCGACTTAGAAATCATTGACAGCTGATAGCCATCAACAGCATTCCATTGGTTGACGTGGACCCCGTGCTTCGGGTCGTCAGAACTAATGAAACATGTGAGAATGAGAGAGAGATAGAGTCAGCTCAAAGTTAATTTTCTATTTGTCACTCACATCTGAGCGTTTTACCGGTTTCTTCCACAGCCATTGTTCGTCTTAGCCCTGGGACCGCTTCCCTAATATTTCGTCTACACTTCGCACAGCATTCCTGGTTGTAAGGCTTCGTTCCCGAGTTAATTTTGGGATAACCCCATATGTACCCCATATGAGTACCCCATATGTCATTCGAGTTTATATTCTACCCTTGTACCAAATTTCATAATAATCCGTCGAGGAGATTTTGCGTGAAAGTTAACGAATACAGTTATACATACACACAACCTCACAAACTTTCGCATTTATAATATTAGTAGTATTGGCACGCATTATGAATAGCAAAACAACATTAAATCTCACCAACAAACAGCAAATTAAGTTATAAGCAGGCAATGATAGCTGGTTAAATATAACTTTTATCAAACAACTTGTTTCGAAGCAATTAATTTATACTCGCTCCATATCAGATTTATCCTACGTCGAAAATAAATCAAATATTCGGGATAAAGAACAAATTACATGGAACCGAAACACCCACTAGAATAATTCATTTCGTATGAAAAGGACGAAATAAATAACTTTTATTAAGATTTGAGAAGAATACTCAAGTAGCTATGTTTAAATATTCTTTTCTATTATTTTTTGTTATAAAGATTTGACTGGTAAAGAATGCTATGTCTTTGATTCCGCCTTTTCCGCCATATTATCCTCTGATAAATGAAGATTTGTAATATTTTTTATACTACCAAAACAAAAAGAACAGATAAATAGAAAACACAACACTTTTGAAATATAAAAAAGTACATAGTGTTGGGATTCCAACATATAGCCAGCATAAAGCAGAGCATTTTTTTTCAGTTTCTTTTCTTTTTTTTTTCAAAAAAAAAATCACATACCATCTTATGTGTTTTGCCCTTACATGAATTCCCAGAACAATATATCTCTAAGAATTTCATCAAATTCTTTCGCCCCGTCTCATCCCTATTTTATTATCTCGATGATATTATTTAGACGACTGTCTCTGCTCTGCTTAATGGAACTTCATCACGTTTTTGCTTGGGCTAGAACTATGTTTTAGTTTGATTTTGTTAGTATTTTTAGCTCAAGTGATAAGTTTTTAAATGTGTATATATTTCTGTGAGATTGTATACTAAATACTAGAAGTTTATAAAACAAAACTGTTTAAAAAAAAACTAACTAATAGGATTTGACATTGCTAACAACGCTTACATGGACAGTTTGTTGTAATTGCAATAAATCATGAATGTAAAAAATCTTTTTCCAGTACCTATATTTGTATTGTATACTGTTGCGGATTGGGGGGTTTCCACTACTTACTACTGTATTGGAAAAGTTAGTTATATTTTCAATATTCTTATTTATTCAAATAATATTTTATTGAATAGGTATGTATATGACAGAAAACAGCAAGATATTATTCCAAATGTTTGGTTTCCATTTGACTTCCATTTCCTTGTCCCTTAAAAAAATGTTGGCATTTTGTACGGAAATTAATTTAGTTAATGCTTTTGTTTTTTAAGGTTACATACGATATAAAAAGAAGGCTGATCACATTTATTGGTAAAAATCAGTTAACAAGTTATAACTCATAATATTTTTCTTTAATTTATGCTCATAAAACCTAACCATCATACTCTATTCGTATTAACATGTAACCTGTTAATATTCTAACCTAGATTAGACACGGCTAATCCTCAAAGAACTTACCTACATGAAAATCTTAGAGTGGGTTGCACCAGCTAACATTAACGTTAACTTTAACATGCGTAGAAAAATGCAAAGTATGCCGTTTTGTCTAAACGTCAGCGGTGCGAAGGTTAAAGTCAGCGTCAAAGTTGACAGGTACAACTCACCCTTAGTGTAATCCCAAGTTAACCGCTCGACCATCGAGTTCTTCCATCGTTTAGATAACTAGCAGTGGCCGTAAAGGCAGTGCCGTGATCCGAGCTACTCGAGCCAACCAAACGCCACTTCGCTTTAACGACACTATTCTCCTGACCTCGCGGGCCATAGAGTAGAAAATTCAGCTATCAATATTCCAACAATATTTTAGATGTGCATCTAATAATGTTGGCAAACTTGACGCTGGCCCGGTGACGGCGTCGCTACTGTTGAATTTTGACAAGAAAATAGCGCATCAAAAGTACTTTTGAACGTTTTTTTTGTAAAAGATAGACACACTTGAAAAGAAGAGGTAGTTAAAATATCAAGGATTTAAATTACAAATGTTAGCAACTACAAACTAAACATTTGCTGGATTTGGTACACTCCGTTATCTTGTAAAACGAGATTGTAATGTAGGTACATTGTCAAAAGACTGAAAGTTGCTCACACAGTTTTAACAATATTTTGTTATTTTTTCTGCGACTTTATCCACGAGACTTTTCCCACGTTAAACGTATTTCTTTCAGGAATTAGTTATAGCCTATTTCCTTAACCGCACTCTAGCTATACATATGCAAATTTTTTGAATGTTCGGTTAAGTAGGTAAATTGTAAAAGAGATAACAAACAAATAAACCAATTTTTGCATTTTTGTTATACATGGATGACCTAGTTAAGATTGAACAACTGATTTATCTAGTCTGCGGCAGGTAGCCATTTGCCTATGGTGGCTTCTTCGCAAAATGAGTTTGTAATGAGACCCGTGGAGATGCGAAAGACTCCGCTCATCTCAAACTGTGTTTAACAATTTGGAAGTATTTTGTTGGTCATCATTGACATTATTTGCTTTGTTATAGAAATTTTAAACTATGTTTAGAAGTTATAATCTCCGAATTCCAAAATGAATGCTTTGTTTTTTTTTTGTGTTTTTATGTCAAAGAGTTCATGTTATAATGTTTGTGCCCTAAAAAGGACTACTCCTGCGCCTTAGACATAATAAGTATTTACAGATAGGCCACAACAGCATTCCCAAAAAAAATCACAATAAAATCTTCAAAATGTTAAAGTTTATTTTTTATGTGGGCTTCCAAGCCTTACCACTGGAAATGAAATCTTCCGGTTAAGAAAAAGAGATTTATCTGTTTGTCAACTAGAACTAGCGTTTGTTGTTGTTGTTTGAGGAGGGTACCTAATCTCTGAAACTACTGAACCAATTTCAAAAATTCTTTCACCATTAGAAAGGCACATTATCCAAGATTGCTATAGGCTATATTTTATCTCAAAATTCCCAAGGGAGCGAAGCCCCGGGCAACATCTAGTACTTAATAAAATTTAAGACTTTGTAAAAATACAAGGTGATTATCGAAGACTGTGTGCTGTCGCGTCTCGAAGAATGAGGTCCGCTTAAAAAGCATTTTTTTATTCGGTCTAAAAGCATAAACCCTTTGTGTTGCCTCTGAGAATACTTTTTACCCCATTTCAAGTGGCCCTATTCTAAAAAGGATACTGCTTAGGAATTAATCTTATATCAATACTGAGAATGGCTTCGGAAACGGAAACGAATATTTATCAGCATAAATTCTTGGAGACAAAGAAACCGATCAGCTTGCATAAAATATACAAGAGACAGAAATACATTAAGCGAAAAATTCACTTCTACATAACATGTTAAGAGTTGAGTAATACGCACCTTTCCAGGAATACATACCGGGTCTCTATCTATGTATAAGCATACAAATTTAAACCATAATTTATATAGCATATTGTATTATGGTATAATAATTTTTAAGTATGCCAAAAGTAAAGCTTTACGTATTATGCCTTAGACCTATTTATGCCAAAACTATTTTATGCCCTTTATAAATATAAAATATGCCAAAGAATAATAGGAAAAAAATATGCGAATAAAAGGGACTTCATACATACCTACTGCATACTTGTTACATTCAATGTGTAACAAAAATAAACACGTCCGTGCAATCAACCTTTGAGGAGTGCCCACGTCTGTAGCCGTTCCTGGTTGTACCATCAGGTCATGCTTATCATAATAAAGTTTAACATTTAACATTAACATTTTCATCTAAACTAAACGTTTCAATCTCAATCGGTTGAAGATAATATCTGCTTCAAATTTGATTTGCAAGATTCCACTCGAGACATAAGAACATACACACATACATGATTAAAACGCAGGTCAAATAAAATCTTGTAAAAACAACTAATGCTATTATCTAGATATCTTTAATTTGTGCAGCTGACATGACATCTAATAAATTTAACCGCGCCTGTCCGCTGCGCTTGACCTTTCTCCGTCATTTTGAGGACAATCTATACTTCGGATGTCCGGAGCCGACTATCATTTTTCTTTCGTGATATATGTCGCGAAAAATGATTTTTTTTTCAAGCTTCGTTTTTATCCTCCACCGTGCGCCGTGAGCGGTTATATTCAAAATCATTTATAGCAGTTATAAGTGACTAGTTATAGTAACTTTGACCGCGGCTCCGGCCGCGTAGATTTCCGACGGGAACGGTTCTTTTTCCGGAATGAATAGTAAGAACCCTATGTCCTTCTATGCAGTCCTAACTATATATATAAATTTCCGGACGATTAGTTAAGTGGATAAAACCTGAACAGATAACAAACAATTATTTAAACTTAACTTTCGCATTTATAATATTTATTATAATCATTACAATTAAATTAAATATTCTGTTATCCCAACTTCCTAACTAATATTATATAATAACATAATATTTAACAACAGAACATTTAATTTGATAACAGAATATTTAATTTGATTATATTGAAGTTTCATAAAAAATATTCGTTAATTACGCTGTCCATCATGAGGGTCCCGTAGCTGTGCCATTGTGTGAAATTTACTTCCTTTCCAAAGTCTGTCTAGGTTCCGTAAATAGAAATAGGGTTATACAGTGTATTCACACAAATAGTCAATATGTTTGGAAACGCCTTTGAGACGTCACTATGGTTGCAATGGCTGCTGCTCAAAGAGATTATTGTATGTACCTATTGTACCTTTGTGCTACAGAATTAATAATACTCCAGAAACCATGAAAGCAAGTTCACGCGGCGCGACGCCAAGAGATACACGAGATCGACGAGGCGAGATCTTACTACACACCTCGATAAATAGTCAATTTTCGCCGCGCTCTTTGTTCAGACCTCTGATAATAACCTAAATTCTAATCCTAACTAACGTTTTGTTACCTCTTCACGCTCATTCTACTCAACTAAACTTTTCGAAATTTTGAATCCATGTTGCTGAAAGTATGAAGAAGGACATAGGGTACCTTTCATCTCGGAAAAACAAATGTTACCACGGGAAATTTACGCGGGCGAAGCCGAACTTATAAATAGACTTTAGTTGCAAAATTATTTCCATCGAATAATCACATTTGGGGGAGGATTTTGCGTGAGCTTTAAACACACTTCGCTCCGTACTTATGTCGTCAAATGCTCCATCTAGTAATTATATAATCTAACCTACAATGTTTATTTATTTATTACTTGTTCTCCGAACCAAATAGTTTTAGGGCCAGTAATTAATTTAGGCGGCGATTTGCATTTAGAATCAAGGCCACTAATATAAAAGTCTACAGCTGACAAGCAACAACAGCATTTCCAATAAGAGCGTTTACGTCTGCCAATGGTCGTAAATTCACTGCCGAACCTCGATGTTCGGGCCGTTAATGATGCATCCACACATAAATGAGAGATAAATATTTTTTCATACAGCAAAAATAAATTTCTAGACGAAACTATTTATCCATTAGGAATTAACTGTATCATAAAAATCATGTCAGGTGCCTTTAGGCGATTTGGATAAAATCTAACATAAAGCAATTAACACACTCGAAAATAAAGAAACGCCGAAAATCAAAAACCATGGCCATAATTCAAAATTTGTTCTACTTTTTATTTTCATAGATAATATTCTGTTTTCAAGTTACATCGCTAACGTTATTTTAAACAAACTTAACCAGTACTTACAACAGTTATTAAACTGTGAACTATTTCAAGCAAGACATAATTCAAACTTAGTTCAATATATTTTTTCTACACTAACATTTTAAACAATAGTATTCCCAAAGAGTTGACGCCAGGCAGCGGCCGGCTGTAAAATAACAGCTGAATCTACCAAATTTTATGGTAATTTTTACACTGACCCTGTGCTTTGCGAGGCCACAGCCGAGCAGGAACATGCGTTGATTAGAGAAAGGTAAAGAATAGCAAGTAACAAGTATTTTCATATGAGCAGTGAACCCAATGTAGGGTTAGCAACACAGAGATTACACGCCAAACATCGCCCGTTAAATTACTTCCAACCCAAGGGATCGGTAGGTCGTGTTAATTTGTATACCACTGCGCTGAGGTGACCCTAGAGAACGAGTTGTTTCTTTGTTCAATGTTTTCTTTGATGTCTTGGGCGATAAAGTTTTTATGGAATTGCCAAATATATTTTTTCCAAAATTCAACTATTAAACTTTACCTTCTGTCTGAAGGTCTAATTTCTGAAAAAAGGTGGATTGCACCAGTCAACTACGGCATTGACTTTAACCTGGACATCGCCGTCGTTTAGGTAAAATGGTGTACATATGAAAGTTGAGTGGTGCAACGCACCCTAAGTGCTGTATAGGTGTCATTTCAATTTCTATTAATAATCTATAGCTATCCTAGTTTTAAATTACCAATTCGCCTGCGAAGGAATTCTTGTATTCTTTGTCTCCTGTTCAACATCCTCTTTAATCCACATTTTCCATCTTAATATTGAGATCGCTTCTCTTTTGTTCACTCCTCCAACTCTCCTTGCAGGTCCCGTCGTCATACTATCCTTAAATTTCCTGTCCATAGTTCCAATTTCTTTTCCTATTCTTTCTCGGTCCTGATAATCGCCGATTCTCAGTCCATTTCCATTTTCAATAGACGCGACAAATTCAATTTTTTCAAAATTCAAATCAAATTCAAATAATTTATTCGGAAATTAGACCTTCACAGGCACTTTTTCTCGTCAATTTTTATATTTAACTTCGTAGAAGTAGGAAGTTTTTTATTGCGTGAAAGGGACGGCAAAACAAGATAAATGACGATATTTTATACATCTAATTACACGATATACCCGCATCTAAATATTTTATTTATATACTTGAAAATCAAAATACGTAGGAATGTTGCATATAAAAATATATTATAAAGCGACGTGACGGTCAGAAACGTCTACATGCGAATATAAATGATTCAGTGCACACATATACAAATTGAAGTCGATATATCATCGTGAAATGCACATATTTTATTCTTTTGTGCTAGATAAAGCACTTTCCTACCAGAAATATATGTGTCCACGACTGGAAGGAACACGAAAGTGATATGCGATGATTGTTACTTGATGTCTTTGTGGTCTGATTAATTTTAACTAGGTATTTTATTAGATTTGTTTTAAAAAGCAAACCCATAAGTGGTCGGCTTAAGATCGTGAAGGAAATGGTCTGACAAGTACGAAAGTGGGCTCCGATACTCAAAGGCTGAGGAAGAGACCAACTAAATACTCAGATGAGAGAGAAAAACATTTTTATTTCATCACATGACACTTTTACGCACAAATTTCAAACGCATCTCTGAAACTCTTCACAAAGAATACTAAAAATATAAATAATGAGAGAGAGACAATTCCTGTAGTTACTTCCCTCTTTTTCCCACGGAATAATTGTAAGTACATAACCAGATACAAATATAGGGACACACAGATTGAGTTAACCCCAAAGTATGTTCCATGCTTGTGTTATTGAATACTAACTCAACGATACTAAATTTTATAACATTTTCCGTCTTCATCATTTTCCGTCTTGATCTGACCGGGGATCGAACCCAGAACCTCCGATGTACCAGTCCGGCATGATGACCATTAAGCCACTGTGGTCAAATAACATGAAATATTTTTCAGTCATAAAATCTTCAACAATATCAGTTTGGAACAGATTCAAAACCAAACAAAATTCTTTATTTAAATTATGATGATATACATCACTAATTGACGTCAAAAATGTACTTAAAACTATAATAATTTTACTTCAAAGTTTATGTCTGTCAAATAACGGGTCATGTTTCGGATAACGATCACAGACCCGTGATCACCCTTGACAAAACATAAACATATTTCTATCAAGACAGTTTTCTACTCTTTTATACACGTCATTCACAGTTGCCATCAACCTGTCAGCCATGAAAGCGGCATTTCCGTGTCATGACATTTATGTTCAGAGCTATTTCTTTTTGGTTTGGAATAACTGGCTATTCGGGCAAATTTTCACTAACGTTTCGGACATTACACGAAATACATTTAGTTAATTCTACAATTAAACCATCTAGCTAAAGATAGACTTCTATACTCGCGACTTTTCAGTCTGTGCACCACATTAGAAGCATTATTATGCTAATCCTAACTAATATTATAAATGTGAAAGTGAGATTGTTTATTACGTCTTCACGCTCTATCTACTCTACCAGTTTGCTTGAATTTTTGCATAGGTACATGTGGTTTGAAGTATATAAAAGAATTAAAAACCTTTAGTAGAAAAAGTGC
Source organism: Plodia interpunctella (assembly GCF_027563975.2). NCBI lineage: Eukaryota > Metazoa > Arthropoda > Insecta > Lepidoptera > Pyralidae > Plodia > Plodia interpunctella. The sequence goes on along the minus strand of NC_071308.1, from coordinate 2,801,956 downwards.
GCGTGCGAAGCATCGAAGGTAAAAATCTACTAAAATAAATTAAAAAAAAGTTTTTTATACAATAATAAAATCAACAATCTTGGGATCAACTCGCACACTATTCTAGTGACCCAATAAAATTAAACAATTTTTCAAGTTTTTGAGAAAAAATATCAAAATTAAATCAGTACAATAAGTGTACAAGTTCTAATCGTCGGTAGCTCGTTGTAGAAACAAAAGAAATTTAATGGTGACCTCGAGCCGCCCTAAATAGGGCTGTCGATGTGATGGACACCTTTTGGTCAAATTGACACCTCGGACAATCGGTGTCCGAACTGACAAGCCCTACCCACGTCAAGGGGTGGAAAATCAAGGAACCATGAGAGGTATTCTTTGGATTGTTTTTTTCTACCTAAATTTTTGGAGTTCCGAATTTAAAAAGAAGAAAAGAACCTGGTCACTCCTTTATCCGTCGATTAGGACCATTTGTCGTATCAAAACCCTCACTACGGGTTCTCGTACGATCAATATCATGTCGAGGTGTACCTATAATTAAATAAAAGTTTGTTTAAAAAAATAAGTACTAGGTAGGTACTTCTCTCTTTAAAGTGATGGAATTTGTTTGTTGTCTTTTCGCTTTAAACAAACAATATTTTCACTTAGTACACCTAATAAATACTATTTTACTCGCATTTGGCGCATTTAATCAAAAATTATCAATTTAAATAAATTAAATGAAATATGTAAATGTAATATATGAATGAAACATTGTTTGTTTTTTATAACTTTATTGCAGGAAAATAAGTACAAGAAAATACATTTATTTTTCAAAAACTTCACAGTTATTAGTATCACTATTTAAATCAGCAAAACTAGAACTAGTATTGTTTTTAATCAAATTCTGTACCAGGAAAACCTAATAGAGCAGTAATGACGACCTCGGTGGCGCAGTGGTAAAGTTCTTGCCACTGAACCGAGAGGTCCTGGGTTCGATCCCAGGTCGGGTCATAATGGAAAATGATCTTTTCTGATTGATCCGGGTTTATCTATATATGTATTTGTTATAAAATATAGTATCGTTGAGTTAGTATCACAAGTCTCGAACTTACTTTGGGGCTAGCTTAATCTGAGTGATTTGTCCTAATATATATTTATTTATTTATATTTAATGGTACAGTCAACAGCACGTCAACCTACCCAAAATCATTGCAAATTCGCCACTATTGCTACGTATAGAGTTCCAATTGGACATACCGTTTACCGTAATAGCAAACCCTGCCACCGTTATCAATTCGAGAGATCTGATCCAAGGTAAAAACTTGATAAATGACCGTGTTAATTTGTCAAGTCCTCGGGGTGGACTACTCTGATAAGATTTTTTATCTCCTTCTATCTTCTCTTCTTCTTGAAATAACATTTTCCTTGTCGAGTCAAAATTGTTCATTTCTATTACATGTTTTACTCTGTGGCGGTGGTTCTGCCTTAGAATACGGCCACTGCATATCCTCCTGTAGATATCGTACTAGGTTATTGAGTTGAGTCACAAAGCCTTCACGACTGATATAGGCAACAACAGCATTCCCAAAGATAGTTTACGTCAGGCAGGTGACTGGATGTCTGACAATCACAGCTGAATTTGCAAAATTTTAATTTGCTTTTAGCACCGACCTTGCGCTTCGTGAACCTCGAGTGAAACCGATAACTCACGAAGATGAGAATTAGACACGATTCTTCTCTAGGAGATAAGAGAAATTAGATTTGTGCTAAACATTATTCTATATTGAATAGTACTAATACTTTGTATATTTGGTAACACTGTGCTATTGGTGATAGAAAAATATTATTTAATTCAATTTTACTTTATAATTATTAATTAGGTATCTAGATCTACTATATTTATATCGTTTCATCATAACAAGATAATGAAATTTAAATATTTCAACGATGCTGTTTCCTGTATATTGAAAGTACAGTCGCAGGGAGATAAAGATAAGAGCCTAACTAATTAACTTACTACCACAAATAGGTCAGTTTTTTTCTGTTTTTATCTGCCCCCGACTGTACATGACAATATTGTAAGTACTTTGTAAGTATGTAAAATTACAACAACATCAAATAAACATAACACGATGTAATTCCCGTTTGTTGTTCTTTAAACTTTAAGATGGCGGGAACAACTTGAGTGAAAGCTTTATAAATTTGTAACACAACATATGAAGGCTTTCACTCGTCTACATAATTCAGCAAAATACGAAAGCTGTTTATAATTTAAGGGCACCTCTTATATGTCACTTACACTCTCGCTCAGAGGGGCGCTGGAAAGTCATATTAAATTTTTGATGTTGCAAATGGTAGATCACCGTTTGCATGATGCTTTAAGGCTAGGCAAACCCGCAAACTAGCGCTACTATCACATTTTTAACAAATAAGTGCCACAGGAGATGAAACTACACTAGATAGTTTATTATATTGGAAAGTTTTATAAATAATTTGTTCTTAAAAATTAAGAAAATTACACGGCGTTATCAAACGCACGATCGACGCGCGAAAAACTGTTGTTTGCAAGGAAAATTATTAAAATGCAGACTTCGATGTTCGATTTATTTTCACCAATGATACTCACAGCATAAATATTCTATCAAAACAGCTAAGATCACTTTAGATTTCCAAAGATAATAGGTATTAGATATCTCATATTTTGGGAAAAAAATACTTTACTACACCTGCGCCGGAATTGATCACCACACGACCACCGTACGGCCACCTAAATCCTTGTTCGTAAATTGTGACAACATTTTAAATAATGGAAAACTATATAATACTATCTAATAAATATTTTATCTAGTATTAATCTCCTATTGATATTGTATTTTATCCTACAAATACAATCGAAACAGGAACCCCTTGGACCTGCATTATACCAACGATATAACATAATACTTAAAATACATAACCCCAATGACTTATAGAAATATAATATTGAGAATAATGAATTTTCCTCATCTCAGCTACTCATATGCGTGTTAAAAAACAGGATACTTGATTGAATCACACAAAAACTGAGCGAAATAAATAAAATCAGTCACATTATTCTTCGAACTTTAATGATTGCTTAAAATCTCGATGAAAACAAAAACGGTAAATATGTAGGTAAATAATTTTACAGTACTTACCATCAAAGTATAATTGAAAATTACACGAGCCGAGATACCGTTATAAACTAATTCAAAAATAAAAGCAGCGTTTACAGTTTTATGAGCACAAATTTATTTGCAGACATCAATTACAAAGGCCATTTGTTTCACAAACTCCTTGTGAATACACGAAAATAAATCATTCTCGCCACACGTGTCGTAAATCTCATTATTTCTACCCGGGAGCGTGATCGAGTTAGGCATAAAGGGTAGACTTTGTAAGGGTACCTAAGAACGCTAACCTTTAGACCCCCCCCCACTCTAAATAAAGTCAACGTCATAATTGACTGGTGCAACTCACCCCTAATGTTGACTTAAACCTGTACACCGATTAAATAACCTGGCATAACGCATAGTGCATATATTTGTAAAATGGGTTCTTCAAATCAGATGTTAAAATAATGGGGGCTTCTCACTACCGGATGAGTTGCACCAGTCAACTTTGACCTGCGCGCCGCTGACGTTTAGACGTAATGGCATACTTTTGCGTATTTTTGCACAGGTTGCAATAGTTACCGTTAATGTCAACTATAGTAACCCACTCTTAGCAAACTTTCTTTTGCCGAGGATCAAGTACTAGCATATAAATTGCGTGGTTTACTGACAAAGATCACAAAGGACAATCAAATACTTCTTGGGATAGAAGTCTCCTTGGATGTTGTAGGGGGAACAGTGAGAAATATTTCCCCGAAATTCGAACCAAAATAGGGATAATCAGTGTGCGTAATGCGACTTTACTATTTACATCTCGAAATCGAGTCGATTCGCAGTGAGACGCAGCTAACCAATCGTAGTGCGCCATTGTGACGCATCGACAACCACACCACAATGTGATTGGTTCGCTGCGCCACACTTCGAATCGACTCGATAGTGAGAAATGCAAACCCGTACTTGATCCTCAGAACTCGAATACCAAAAAATATTATATATTGTGGTTGAGCAATAGTGAGCACTATTTCGGTCGTTGAACTTTAGAGTATGTACCAACTTGCTCTATTCAATATTCTTCAAATATACTGAGAAGTGCGTATTGGATATCACTGATGTCACACTGTATCAATCCCCGAGACCCCATAGAGAAAACAGTTTGTGTAGCTTTATTTTATATTGTTATTGTAAAATGTAAATAGAGTCACAAATATTTTATTCATTTGGTAAGTAGTTCAAAGGAATAAAATATTTGTATTTAACATTTTACAGAAAGCTACAATAAACTGTTTTTTCTAATGGGATATCAGGTCGTATGCTAGAAGTTAAAAATTAAATTACCTATATTTTGGCATTTCATAGTTCTTTTCATTTTATATTTTGATCCAGTCTTTACAAAGTACTGGTAATAGTTATTGGTTGGTTGCACGAAATCGAATATTCCAATCAAAAACAAAACAAATAGGTAATCTGTTAGATTCAAGCAATACAATTTATTCTGTCTGAATACACGAAAAGCTAAACACAAAAGACTCAACAATCAACAAACAAATCCTTATTAGCTAATTATAAAATAGTCGATAAAACGAAGCTCAACGTAATAGGCTGAGTCTTTTGTAAATTGCTTACATTTTCCAGTAAGAATGACAAGAAATAGGTTTAAATTCAGAAATTCAGAATTTATTTTTCATCTACATGTTTGAAATTGCAAGAAATAAATGGTTTATGATGACAAGCCAGCAAAAATTTCTTTCACTCATCCTATATAAAAAAAAAAAATGATCAAACTATGCATGTATGTATACCATATACAAAAGACCATTTTCATTGGCATGATACTGAGCACCTTTTCCTAAAGAACATTATCGAAATAAAGAAATATTTTCTACCAAAAATAAATATTCATCGATTGACTTAATTTACAAACCAGTCAATTAGTCGCATGAATGATTATCTGTGCAACGAAAAATGTCGTCAGTATTTTCAGTATAAATCGAGTGGGAAAATTTATCAAAGAATTTTGGAGTTATAAATTTCGATGAAAAGCCTTTAAATAAATAACTAGTGGTAACATTTTTTGCTTAACGTCAATCCGCGAATTACCGAAGCTGAATATTAAAAAGCAATCGGCAGAAAATCGCAAGTTAAAAACATAATGATTTTTTTACGACCTCTCTTAAATTTCTTCCATCCTTCAATTTTACTTTATCCATTTTTTACAATCGTTTATTCGAGTCATTTTCCTCGTTCTGTTACAATGACTATTTGATTTGGGCGTCTGCTGGACGAAAATTACAAATATCCAATCCCTTATCCAACATTGATCATATTTGTTACTTTACAGAATTACAATAAAATCAAAAATCCACGAAGGATATACATTACTTTCTCGTCTGGCTCAATAATCTGGAATCTAAGTCCTAAGTAAACCTGATAAAATAAGTCCACTGCCGACTTCCAAAGCGCAGGTGAAAAACTAATATTATAAACGCCAAAAATGTTTATACATCTGTATGTCACCCTATCACGGCTAAACCACTTCGGTGATTTTGATGAAATTTTGGAATATTATAGATAACGACCCGAGATCAAACATTGGCCAGTGATCGAACGAGTGGAAGGACACTGGGCGTCGGATACAAAAGCACCGAAGGGGCATTTAAATAATAGAAAAACTTCACTTATTCCATATATTATTTTAGATAATATTTTTATCAAAAACAAATTAATACACACGCACACTATATGTCGACAGCTGGGAGTCAAAGATAAGAGAAAGGAGAGAACATAGACAAATATAGACTAATAAGTTCTCATACTAAAAAAAGTGTTGTCATATCTAAATATAATGGTGTAAACCATACACTTATTCTAACAGGGGCAACAGCTTATATTATATTTGTGTCCCTCAACAGCATGCCACTAATCATGAATCGATTCATTGATCTCTTGAATCCTTTCTATGAGTATTCTTTCCTAATGCATATTATAACCTACGTATACTTAAAAAAATCAGAGAAATTTAAATTATGGACAACTGTCGTTAATATTTAAAAATAAAAACATATGAGACTCTAATCGCAAACATTGCAGTTCAAATGACAGTAAAAAATGAATAAACAAACAAATACCTGTCGTTATTTTTAACATTCACATCCTCATATGAAATGACCTTTTAAATGCACACAGAAGTACTTTTATAACAAAGGTGCACTAAAGTTTATACAGTCAACAGTACATCAAGTTACCCTGCATGAACCACTATGGCGCGGGTATAGCGACGAGTTTGCTATGAATTTGGGTAGGTTGTTGAGCTGTTGACTGTACTACGGAGTTATCTCGGAGTGTACTTAGATTTTATTCTCGTCGCAAAGCCGTTCGGACGTCCTAGCTGTTGGATGAAACGATCTTTTTAACTATTTACAAGATTCTATTATTAATTGCACTATAATGTGACTTGTATGTATAGTTGTCTAGCTTTTGCCCGCGCTTCTCCATACTTCAATGTACAATTACAACTACATGTAAGCCAAATTTCAAGAAAATCGGTTGTGTAGATAGAGCGTGACGAGGTAACAAACAAACAAACTTACTTTCGCACTTATAATATTAGTTAGGATTAGGATTAATATAATCATTTCATTTTCTTTCACGTCTATTTGTTGTCAACGTATTAGAATGTCAATATTTTCTAATTATATATAATTTTCGTTTGTAAAAAGCGTAGAACTCCAAGTTCTTTTTTTTTTCTTTTTTGTTGATCTACAGTAGAAATTCAATGTTAAAATTATATGCCAACTTTACTACATTGATTTTTGTGTAATTCCAAAATACAACTAATGACAGTTATTTAAATGAGTGTGTATTTTTGATATACATAAATCTATCTATCTTTCTATATTCCTCTTTTTCGTCAGGTCAAAACTAGATCGGGAACGGGTGTAATTATCGTGCGGTTCCCGCAAAATCAGTCAATCGCAGTTAAATCACAGATGAGTTTCTCGTAGAGTCCAAGCGCCAGTATATTGTTATTTATTTTTCAGGGGATTAAATTTAAGTTGCTATTATGATAAAATAGTAAAAAAAATATTCATAAAATATAAAAGTCACAAAATTAAAAATGTTTTAATTATTTTAACACAAACATTAGGCTATGCCTTGCTCAATAGAGGTCAGAAGACAAAAATGAAATGATTAATCAAATCCAACAATAGCTGCCTGAACAAACTTCTACTGTAAAGACTTATTCATATACCTACTTCAGTATCCTTTATGTGTCCATATTATTATTTATATTCTACATGGGAAAATCTGTCTGTCATGCTTTTAATGAAAAGTGCTGGGCCGATTTTAATGAAATTTGGAATCAGTGAACAATTATTAATGTTTACATGTTATATATAACAGGACATTTAAACACAAATAAATACTTAGATATAGTCAATGACCCGAAGTCTAAAATAGTCTACCGTAGTTGGAGTAGTGTGAGCAATAACTAGTAGCAGCAATTATAACTCGATTCTCGCCAATTATCATTATCCCACGCCACGCCCATTTGTAGCTTGGACTCTCTACTATTGTACTCTATACTTGTTACCCGCTTACGGACAAACATCCGCTGTGAGTGACGGACCTAATTATGGAGACAGTATTCTGTGTCCAATTTAGCCATTATTTTCCAATTATAGCTATTGCAGAGGTTCAAAATAACTTCACAAAAACACATAAAACTTTTATATATATTACCAAGTAGTTAAATAAACATGCGGCCCACCTGATGGTAAGTGGTCACCACAGGCAACGCCTGCAACACCGGGGTAACACACGCGCGTTGCCTACTTTCTGTCCTAGGATCTTTTGCCACAATACCCTGTAATTATACAGCCTCTCTCACCCTTCAAACCAGAACACAACAATACAAGCGCAGCTGTTTGACAGCAGGAATAGATGAGAGTGAGATATACTCACGCAGGTGACCTTTGTACCAAAGTCTACCTATAGTGAACTGGTAAACTACCCAACCAAAAAAAATTTCGCCATAATGACCGCGGCATAAAGATCTACGTATTACGTGCGTCCGCTCATAACTTCTTATAGTCAATGTCTCGGGTTCTAAGCAACATATCGGTATGAAACCTATACCAGATTTTAAGTTAGACCATCCACTATATAACTGTGAAAACCGCATCAAATTTAATCCAGTAGTTTTTGAGTGATGTGCGAACAAACATACAATAATACACAGAGAAACATACAGACAAAAATTCAAAAACAACTGTTATTGCAACTTTTGCTTCAACTGAAGCAAAAGTCTTTACACAGTAAGTAAGTCTTTAACAGTCTTTAAGACTCCACAAAAATTAATTGATTCATATTACATAATTATGTTTGAAAAATGTGCGTTCAATAATTTGGAAGCCGTCAGCCCCCCTTTTCTAGCATATGGGAGAATGCCAACAACTATGACGTCAGAGGTTTCTTATGTTTTAAATTTACTATTTATATAATCAATATATCATCAAAACATATTACTTTCCAAATATATAGATTCCTTATAAAGGGCACAAATAATGGGCTGGCCGTAAATTTTAATTCTAAAATAATGTTCATGTTTCACTTATGATGTTCCACACGACGAAGAAAAACATTTCTAAACTTTAGTATTTTAAAAACCACCCATTTAAATAAATTATACTATTTCTGCAAAGGAAAAAAATTCGACAACTAATGGCAAGACTGCGATATGCGTGGGAGAAGTTTGGGGAGGCTTTTGCCCAGCAGTGGGACTTAAACAGCTAGAAAAAAAAATACAAAATTACTGCCCTATAACAATACATCGCTAGTTGCATAATTACTGAAAGGCATTATACAAAATTACGTTAATTTCAAATTAATAGATCTATAGAAGTACACAAACCCGTAATTTGATGGAATCAATTAATTCAAAATGGTTAGCAAATAACGATGTAAATTGTTAAGGGTAGATCATTCAAACGCTTAAAGAATATGCTGAATTAGTTATAATCATTATTTCTAACTAATATGTACCTATATACATAATTATAGTAGAAGGTGAAGCGGCGGTGGTGTAATGGCGCCCGACTGTAGATTGAAAGGTCCCAGGTTGGAATCTGACTCGTCTAAAGAAGTATTCATACTTGAAAAACATGAAAACCTCTGTACATGTGTCTTTCAGTGAGAGGCCGTATCGACTACGCGGACATGATTTGGGACACAACTTCACTCTAAAAAAGTTAGTTTTGGATTAACAAATAATATTACCACGAAAATTATCGTAAGATTACTGAACACTGCCTTCCAAAACATAGGCCCGGGCAGGGTTTATATACTAGTTTTTGCCCGCGGCTTCACTCGCTTATGTTTCCCACGAGAAAAGCGATTTTTCGGGATGAAAGGTCCTTCCTTCTCCATACTTCAAAACTACATGCAAAAGAGATAACACACAAACTTTCTTTCGCATTTATAATATAATAAGCCGATATTTCATCAACATGATTAATATACTAGAGGTACCCTCAAAAGGTCTCTAATTAAACTAATTAAACCCTCACAATTACCGATAATGATCCGAAAATATAATTCAATTATTTGCTACTGATCGGCATGCGAAATCCTATATACTAATATTATAATATTACAAATTCCTTCGCATTTATAAATGCGAAACTTTGTGAGGATATATATATGTGTGTATGTATGTTTGTTACTCTTTAACGCGGAATCTACTGGACCGATTGTTATGAAATTTGGTACACGGGTAGAAAATAACCTGGATTCTCACGGGAGCGAAACTATATGTATATCTAAAATGTATTAATATTGAACTATGTGAAGCAATGTCCTGGCAAATTGGTGCAGTAAACCGTTGAGGTGTCTCCTCGCCGGGAGTCGTTCCTGGGTGCACCATCAGGTCATGCTTATCATAATAATGCATTGACATCCAAACTAAACGTGTGTGCAAAATTTCAGCTCCATCAGTTGATGGTGTCTGTTTCAAAATTGAGTTACAAGATTCCAACCGAACATACTTATATATAGATTGCAAGTCAAATGACAGGTTGTAATAACATTAGACTTATAATTAAACAGAGTGATATATATTGAGAACCATAGATAGGTGCAGTATCACGTCTTAATCTCTACGGGGTAGACAGAGCCAATAGCTGTGAAACTCGAAAGCCACGTTTATCTATTTGGTAGACTTATCTGTGCAATTGAGATTATATTAGTGACAGATTGCTAATCCTTCGCTTATGAAAATAATCACAAAATTATATCCCTTTCCCTTGATTGACTTTTACTTTCTGCGCGGGAGAAGCTGGCACATTATACTTTTCTATTACTGACAAACCAATATGGAAGACGAGAACAATTGAATTATTAAAAGTTTTAAAATAAGAATATAAATTTTAATTGAAGCTATTTTCATCAGCATCATTAGTTCTGTATTGACAACTATTTTATTTATTTATTTATCAGTGTATGTACACAAGAAACTTAAAATATAGATATAACTCCAATAATAACAATTGATTAATGAATACTATTATTTATTTGTATCTGTCTTAGGATACAAATATCATATCTGTGCCGACTTACTATAAATAAACTCGAGTGGACCGAATCGATATGCTGTGCCAAGTATAGACCTCCTTTTATATTTATTACCTTTGGACTCACCTCATGGTCTAGGAATAACACAGTCATATCTGGAAGTTGTGATTTAGTAAAAAGGGAAGTAATTATTTGAATTGCCATTTAAACCCTTCGAGCCAGGAGGACAATAAAGACAATAGAACAACTACTCGCAGTCCAATCGGGCCGCGATAGAACAGAGTAGTTAAAATTTTGTTAAAAAAAAAATTAAGTCGTTTAGCCAGCAAACAACAATTTGTTTGGCAATATTAAAATTCAGGCTCTCTTTCTTGTTACGTAAACTATCGTGATAGCAATATAATTTAGTCAGCAGTACTAAGCAGCAGTCCATTGGGTTCCGTTAAGTCAATATAACGGTAGCACCCAGAATCGGCTCCCAATAGGAGAACTCCTCAACAAGCTAACGACAGGGTTTAAGGTGCCCCTTCTTAGTTCTGAAATAAGAAAAACAAACATACAAACATAATAAATAAAAGTGTATTTTTTTCAATAAATATCCATCCATGTAAATCCTTGTCCCAAAACATATATACTAAGAAAACAAAACGTTTCATAATTCCAAACATGTTATAGTTGTGGTATCGTGTTTCTGCCACAGCAACACGCTGAACTGGCCGCCTTTTCGACAATTATTATTACTGTATTGTTAATTTTAAGTAGCATAGTTAGTTGTAAGTTTATGTAATTTTTTTGTCGAATAAAAATATTTTCTTTCTTTCTTTCTTATACAGATAATTTCTTTCTTACTTATACAGAAAAGAAAGAAAATATTTTTATTCGACAAAACAATGCGACCATGTTTACAGAAACATAGCCGCTCTAGAAATACCTACAAATACGCAATCTTTTCAGTGACTGCTAAGTGGACCCTCGTCAAGCTTCGACACGGCTCCATTGCAGCCGACTGTTAAATTGGCCTTTTTGTCTTTCTTATCTATTATTACACCGTTACCCTTCTTAATTTAAAGTATTTTTGAAATTATTTGCATTTAATATGTGCGAAATGTACCAATTCTCTCTCTCTCGTCAGCGCATATTTCCGATTTAGTTCGGGACTGTGACAATCAACAGTCTAGGCTATGTGTCCCTTAGATGCTTCGTACGACATCCACGGAAGGATATGGAGTGGTCCTATATTACGGCGAAACCACACGCCCCTACAAAATGTACCAAGTATTACCTTTGTACCCAGTAAAATCCTTCGGCGCGTGGAAAGCATCGGCACAACTTACGTAAAATGTTGACAAATGTATCTTGCCTGACAATGGCATCGCTGCTGTTGAACTATTAAATTGTATGTGGAAAAGACATTCCAATTTTCGTCCACGGGGCAAACAGTATCAATAAGTAATTTAGGTGTTACTAATATTACACCAACGGAAGTTCTTAATTATCGGTATGTACTTTATATTCCAAGCATAATCATGATACAATTATTTAATTAATTTTTATTTGAATTTTGAATTTGAACAGCATTCCTATGTTGCACGTCTATTTGTAAACAGACAACCATTTCTAGAATTCTGTGAGCGAAACCGCATGAATAAGCTAATATATAAAAGACTTTACTATTTTTTAGGCGAAGTCTTGAAAATTCCAACGAATATCAATTCATAATCACCTGTGCTTCCAATTTAGGTGGATAGGTACTGATGTCGACAACATAATGATATTTTTTTAAATGACATTTAGTATTTAGATAAGCTATTAGCAAACACCTATTATCCAATAAGTATAAAATTGATTAAAAAAAGTGTTAAATTAACGTTAAAACTCATACAAAACAAGTCAAAAGTCACGATTCTATTACCATAAGTCGTTATTTCCCACCTGATAAATGATTTCCCCGAAATTAGGTGCCAGCGCGGCTTTTCGTTACTTATGGTAACGCTGCCTTATTTAACGATGTGTTCAAGATGGTTTTAAATTTATGTATCTAACTTCAAACTCGGAACTTAATAAATCCTAACTATATTATAAATGCGAAAGAAAGTTTGTTTGTTAACTCTTCACGCTCTATCTACTAAATTAATCGTCTTGAAATATTGCATATGTATGGAGGATATAGCGTACCTTTTCATCCCGGAAAATTGGAAAATTCAACGCGGGCAAAGCCACCAGCAAAAGCTAGTATTTTCTAATTCACACGTAAACGAAACCTACAAATTAAGAATTTTAATTTAACACAATATTAATCCTTTCCTAAACCACACCACAGCCGAATAATTTAAGTATTCCTAAGTGGATTTCGGGCTTTGAGGCGTGATGGCCACGAATGTAACCGTATACACGCACATATTATTTCAAGAGACATTTTTGAAGTTCCATTCTTTAATCCAGCTGGATATTTATTATTATGTCCAAACTAAGAAAGAAAAATTTTGTTCGGAAAAACAAACATTTTATTCAGTTGACATTGTATAAAATGGATGGGTCAATTTTAATCAGATTCAAAATTTAATAAATTGCTTACGATCATCATCATCATGTTGAGTGTGTTATTGCTAACACTGGTGTCAGATTTTATTCAAGTCGCCTAAAGGCATCTGGCATGACTTTTTACGACTATACTTACCGCCATCTAGTGGTATGTATTCGCGTACACACTAGTGAACTAAACTGTCCCCCAGTGTGCAGGTTTGACCATGATGTTTTCCTTCACCGGAAGCAAGTGGTTGTCGATGAAAACTACTATACATGAGTAAGATTGGTATACAAACTCATATGGCACGAGTAGGATACGAACCTGAGACCTTTCGATCCACAGGCGGGTGTCGTAACCATTACACTACGTCAAAGACGTACGAAACGACGTTACGTACGATAAGACCGATTGAATAAACTTCGTGGTGACGGAATAAATGACAAGTTTATTTGCGGAAAATTAAAAAACCCCCGTCTTTCAATATTCATTTCACTACAACTTTTGAACGGCTGATCCGATTTTGATCAAACATATCTAAAAACCACCGCATAAAAATTAGGTAGCTATCAAACAAAAAAAAAACACATCCAAATCGGTTCACCCGTTGACTAGCTACGGTGCCACGTACACAGACAGACGGACAGACACACTTAGCGGTCAAACTTATAACACCCCACTTTTTGCGTCGAGGGTTAAAAATATGTAGATTGTATAGACTTCCTACGTAGATTGTACACTTTAAGTCCTTTTCTACTTTATCGATTTGTTCATATTCGACTTGACTGATCTAACAGATTCTCTTTGATGTCAGTATTGACTCTCTCATCTTGTCATAATAAGGACTCTTATATTGAGGGTCTCAATGTCAGTCTAGGCTCACTCGAACTGCCTTGCTTCTCAGACGCCTTCAAAGAGAATGGTCAATTAAATGTGCATAGTTGTGGCATAGTCTGTCTACATAATATAGTATTATATTAGAACTAGCGGCCCGTCCCGACTTCGCTCAGATAAAACCATAACAAAAAATATATAACTAAACCTTTCTCAGGAAACACACTTTCTACTGGTGAAAACTGTACGAAAATCAGTCCGGTAGTTTTTTGTACAGGCATTCGAGATAATGGGTCTTCTTTTAATAATATATAAGGATGGTTTTATTATGGTTTTTCCCAAGCGAAACCGGGACGGGCCGTAATATATTAGTAATATATAATAATAATGATATATAAGGACAGATGTTAAAAATATAGTGCCTTGAGCACCGACGCTCAACTTATCAGATATCTCTCTCTTATTAAGAAATGCTTACTTGCCTCCGGAGAAAAATATCGAGAAAGAAGGAAAAAATTCTAGTTGATTATCTTTTAATTATTGTGTGAAATGGAGAAGACAATGGTAAAACTGTATATTAGCATTACAGTCTTTAGTATTTCATCCTGCTAAAGTTTTTAATACGAAAGCATTTATTGTAGGAATGGAATGATAATGATATATATTATTGATATTATATATATACCTACTTGAATATAAAGAAAATATGTTTAAAAAAATAAAATAGTATTCTCTTGAGTTCTTTCAAATCCACGCAATCTAAATCTTCTTTCCATTCGATTGTGTGAGAATCGACAAAACCCGACGTATTATAATTAATTTAATCATGTTGAATCGGGGTTACAACGGACTGGGATGAAAGCCCTCAAAAGAGAGTGCACTCAGCTCTCAAGAGTAATGACGACACTCAACTAGTAGCTAAGTACTCATTGTCGAGACCTAGCATTGGACTTTTCAATTTCGAAAAATTTCCCATTTTGAGTTTTTTAGCTCTTAACATGTTTAAGATGTTTTTGTTGTAACATTTTCTGCATGAAAAACACAATATTCGCCAATGAGTGTCATCCTTCCGCTTACATTTATCAAAATAATTTAATAACCAAGATAAAGTAACTAGTAATAAATAACCGTTCTTTTTGTATCTTTATTAATATGTTTGTTTGAATATATTTGGCTGTGTCATAAGCTCTTTTAGTTATCCATAGGGGCTGGACTTGATGGAAAAAAAAAATTTAAATGAACGTCGCCTCCACCATTATTTTTTTTGTCCAAAGTACAATAGGAGGCAAAGGCGGTTTTTTCCACATGGCCCTCTGAAACCAGTATACCATCCCAACCATTGGTTGGTTGAGTTGGCACACTGGTTTCAGAAGAACCTTACATTCTTACTATTTGCCCTTAGAAATAAATAAATAGATGCGAACTTTAATTCTCGACTACACATTATAATTAAAACAAGCCATTGTTTCGCTCTCCGTTCTAAAACATTCCTAAATGGCACCGAAACAAAACTGCGCAGTGCTACCGAACTGGGTTAAACTGTGTCTATATTTCCTTGATTAGGACATTTGGGCCCAGCTGGAGAACAAAAATTATGGCGTAATATCTAAGCAAACTGCTTCTAGGGGTAAACGAATGAAACGCGATAGTTACACATGGTTTAGATTTCTGCAAGCGTGTATGAATCTTATACACAACGGTCATTTTTCAGGGTTCCAAGAAGTGTTAAAGAAATAGCGCTTGAATCAGATTTTTTTTCATTGACTCCTTTTTTATGGCGTTTTGTCAAGAAAAAAGAAAATAAAAATGAAATTGCAAATTTAAGGAACCCATCCTTCGAAGTCGCTGTCTCATCGACTAGGAAAAGAACTGACTGTTTCCAAACGGCTGAATATTATACATTTTGCAAACATAGCTAAGAACACTCGTAATTAAATTCTCTATCAAATAAAAGATACTAGATCAAAATAGGTTCAAATGTTTGGCTGCTACGATGCCACGGACAGACATACACATACACGTTAAACTTATAACTCCTCCTTTTGTAGTTGGGGGTTAAAAAATGGTTCCCTATGGTGTTCAAAATGTCGGCGATTTGACCAACTCGTTATAATTAGGCAATGACATAATTGATGCTAATATTATGCATAAAGAGGATTTGTATTTTTTTTTATTTGTAATAAATAAACTCAAGACCTATTGGTTAAATTTTGACGAAATTTTGCACAGAGATAGGCGAAACCTTCAGGAGTGACTTCAGGAGTGAGTTTTTTATTACGGTTGAACCCGAGCGAAGCCAAGGCGAACCGCTAGTTAATTATATACTTATCTGTCTTTATTCTAAAGTCTTAACCTTACATTTTAACACATAAATTTCAGAGAAGGCGGAATTACGTCTATTCTATACAATTACCAGACCATTGAGGGTTTTTTAATTCTATTGAATCCTTACCTTTGTTAAATAGGTCCTTGGAGAACGATAATGAGATCGCATAGAAAAGGGGAAGTTAACATAATGATCGAACCAAAAAAATGTAAGATCAAACATATTGGATTTAGTTTGAAGAGAGATGATACAAATGGAGCTAAAGACGAAAATATTCGTGAAATTGAATTAAAAAACTGCTAAACTAAAAAATAGTAATACAGCTGTAAAATGTATTCTTTTTTTTTTTAACTGTACTTTTGTAAACACAAGTTCATATAAAACAATTCCGCAAATGTTAACAAAAAAGGAGACTACTTAGATAAACCGAGCCTAGCTATAGAAACCTTGAATTCATTAAGCTGTTAATACGTGTAAACATCCTTTTTGCCCACTAATCTTAATATCTACCTCTACCTAAGATTACAAAGTCCTCTGCCGCGTCTATCTGTCTGTCTGTTCACGATAAACTCAAAAACTACTGCACGGATTTTCATACATCGTGTGATTGGGGAAAGTTGAGGTGTATAATTCATCAACTCTAAAAAAATATACATAAATTTATATTTAAAAAATGGTAAGCCCTTTTGGCATAATAGGGACCAACGCTGTTTGAATGAGTTTCTTTCGGCATTTCTTCTCAGCAGTGGTCGTTCCGAAATGCTAGTAGTTTGTAGCTTTGGTAAATATCATTTAATTTAGAATATGACGTGAAAAAGTGCCTGTGAAATCCTAATTTCTGAATAAATGATTTGATTTTGATTATGTTTTTGCTCGAGCGACGCCGGCGGCAGCTTGAAAATTAATAAAAGAAAGTGCCTATGTAAAGTGATGAATAGTAAAACGTTACTCCCTTCCTTATTGCACAGATATCTGATTTTATTCATATCAACAGCCATTTAACAAACGTCCCCACTGTTGGGCCACAAGCCTTCCTTATAGATGAATAAAGAGTATGCGGGCCCATTGCAGATTGGCGGGTCTTAACGACTACAAACAACCGGGACCAACACCAACGGCTTTATGTGCCTTCCGAAGCACGTAGAAGCTCAAGATAATACATTTTCGGTCACCCATCCAATGACCGACAATTGTGACAGTGTTTTAATTGTCACTATCACAGGCCGAGCACTCTAACCGCTACCCCATAGAGTTCCTCCTGACTATATTGACATGAATGTTACTTATAAGTAAAATGAATAAAACAAATAAGTATTTTAATCTAAAATACCCAAACCGGAATATACCATTAGTGACAGTGATAGGCACAATTCATTCACGATGTGAAAAATTTGAAAATCACGCCGATATCCAAAGTGACGTATAGGCAGCCTGTGTTGACCTAACCTCAAAATGATTCCGCAAGCAAATAAGACAAATATTTACCAATATTTGCTAAAACAATTCATAACCTAAACAATTTAATGTTAGAAACAAACGATTAACTTGTGGTAACAACGACTGGGCCATTCCATAATTCACTTAAATTAAATGTTTGAAAGACAAGGAAAACTTCCTAACTTTTCAATTTCGCCAGAAGTTAACAGTTTTAATGTGGCTTAATCTAAATATTAAGAACAATGGAGCATCCCGTTGATTTATATCTAAGTTCGTAACCAAATTCAATTAGCAACGAGACGCCAGGGAAAATTAACGAAGTTGATTCAAAACTTATTGTCTTTTTAATAAAGCGAACAATTTAATATATTTTGAAAAGCAAGCAAAAATATCATAATGTTAAATAGCTGTCCAGTAGCAATAAAGCAATAAATAGTACCTACAGTTGCGGTTAGATAAATGTTTCACAGCAGTATTCATGAATATTAAGAGCCAGTATTGCGCGCAAAAAAAAAACAGAAAATACGGTCTTTTTCAAGATGGATTTCTCAAAAACTATAAAATATCAAGTATTTCAGATTCGACAGCAAATAAAATGATAGTTCACCGTAAAAGAGGATTGCTAATCGTAAATACTGATGTAAACACAAACAGGGGATTTCCCAGATAATTTTCGCGTTTAATATCCATCCATTGAATTATTATCTCGATCCCTAAGGGTTTATTGCCTACTAATTTCCTCGTACATATTGCATAGATGCTTTAAGTACTATTTGAGTTTAATCGTGGTTTAATCGTAGGCAAACGTTCGTGACATGAGTAAGTATAAACGCCCGGAGTTAGCACGATTTATTGCCATAACATAAAATGAATTATAAATCCTACTATGTTGTTTATCACAAAAATGGCGTAGGACTTTGCGTTTTTCTGCGCAGGTTAAAGTCAACGTCAAAGTAGACAACTGCAACGCACCACAAAATTTGGATAAAATTCTTCTTCTTCTTAAATTGTTACTAGCTAATGTCCGCTCTAAACTGTCGCCAAAGAGTTTGCAAAACTTTGGCCTATTCGGTATACATGGCTGGTTTTTCATTGCGGTAAAAAAAAGCACTTATGCTAACTACGCAATGTTCACGCATTCACGTCAACATGTGTCTGAGTTCGACGACATTGTGGAGCCGGCATAAGATATTCTAAAATGCTGCACCTTCCTGCTTAATAGATTAAGAGTAAAATTACATACAGACAACAATACTCGACCATATTTTTAAAACACAAATTGAATTCGATTAGATCCTTCAAATTGCTTGAAACATTTCATGATATACATACATTCTCCATTAAGCTACTCTATCTACATACTATACTGATATTAAAAAGAGTGATATCAAAAATTTTATATAATGTGGAGGTGATCTTTAAAACCACTCAACGGATTACCAAAATTATTTCACCAATATGAAACTACATTATTCTTGAGTAACATTTTTTTAAACCGATACGTATACTTAAAGTTGATTGGTGCACCAATCAATTTTAACATAAACTTTAAAATGATTACTTTGCGTTGTCCTGCACAGGTTAAAGTTAACGTCAAAGTTGACTGGTGCAACGTACTCTGGAAGCAAAGCACGGGGAAGCGTCTAATCTTGTATATTTTGAAACACTGTAGCGGTTCTATACTCACGTGTGACCATTGAGGTATTCAGAATGCTATCATATTCACACATGATGCGTCACAAATTGTCGACTTGGTCGCTCGTGCGACCATTACTGCGACGCCATTACTGGTAATTACCTTATCTAAAATATGCCTCCTGAATGAAACGTTATAATGTTTATACGAATATATCCAAGAATCGATCGTCAATAAATTTCATTAATCTGAAATTATTAGCGTGTAAAAGCAGATATGTGTGCCTCATATCGTCTACTAGGAGCCTGAACCGGCATAACTTTCGTTTTGCTTAAGTTAAACCGTGATAAATTATAAACTTAAACGAATCACACACAAAAATCCATTCCGTTGCTGTAGTTGTTATGTAGGTACTAAATTTGATAAATATAACATTTTCAAAACCGGTTCCAAAAAAATCGATTACTAGCACCCGCCCCAGCTTCGCTCGGATAAAACCATAATAAATTATACAACTAAACCTTCCTCAGGAATCACACTATCTATTAAAAAACCCGCATCAAAATCAGTTGCGTAGTTTTAAAGATATAAGCATACATAGTTATAAAATGTGGGAAACGACTGTTTTATACATTATATTATTATAAAAAATATTTTTCAGTTTTAGATTCTTGGAATAGTAAAAAAAACTGAGTAATTTTAAATTGAAAAAGCATTGGTGTGATCGGAATCAATATTTAGTTAACCCAATTATTAGTTTAGCAATTTGGATTACTCCGTCAATCACTTCCAACGATAGCACTCTTCCAGTGAGCCAGATAGGACACTCATGTTTTGGCAGAGATCCAGATCAAGAAGAATATTCTGGATCCTGATTTTAGGTTACTTATATTTATTAACACGCAGCGGGAGCAGTTATCGACTGTTACTAGTCTTTCGCGCAAGAGTACCAGATTCTTGGTGGAAGTGAGATTTTCAATAGTCATAACCCTATTTAATTGATGATTGGATTGATCCTTCTCTCAATCACCGGAGCG
Source organism: Plodia interpunctella (assembly GCF_027563975.2). Classification (NCBI taxonomy): domain Eukaryota; kingdom Metazoa; phylum Arthropoda; class Insecta; order Lepidoptera; family Pyralidae; genus Plodia; species Plodia interpunctella. The sequence continues at coordinate 2,781,486 of NC_071308.1, read as the reverse complement.
TTCACCTGAGCGGTTTTCCCGGTTTCTTCCCAACTGTCGGAGCCCAGGCTCCACTATCCTACATTTTCGTCTCTAATTCGCACGCTCTTTGATACTTTATTGATCCTTATTAATCACTTTAAAAAAGTGTCCCATGAATTGTTCGATATTTACTCACGCGGCTTTCCCAAATACATTTCACGTGGCGCACGTTTAGACGACGAAACCAGGAATGTACGCGGAATTTTAATTTCTAAATGTCAGATTCGAAATAGTTTGCATTCGTCTCCCAGTCCAGGGCCCGGAATTTAGGCCCTGGCAAACATTTTGATCATAATATTCAAAGCATAATTAACATATTTTTATTCATTTATAACTTTCGAACACTGTTTAATCGCCTTAAGGTTGTTTACGTCGGTAGATCAAAATATTAATATCAGATATCGATCGATCAGATTGGTGTGAATTAAATTTAGTGTTAATTTTTAGGCCGTTCATAATGCGCACTACAGTGGATCCACGCCTGCGGCACTATCCCTACTGTATCTTCATGTGTGTGCCTAATACTTACCTAATACTTGCCTATCTCTAAACCTGAACATTAATACCAATAATTTGCCTTTCCCAATTGGATCCAATCATTGGAATTCAGCAAAAGGTGCCACCTGCCTTCGAAACAGATCTCTTAATTGGAGGAATATAATCTGATATCGATTGAGGTCCGACATTCTTTGAGGACATTTCAAAGGAATTAATGAAAGGCACTGTGAAAATTTAGAATGTTCATTATTTTTTGTTGTCTTTGTTACTTTTGTGGCTTTCTTTCTATTCATTTTATTGCGTACTTAAAACGTTCTGTGATAAGCATTCACATAATATTATACTGATTTTAAGGATTTGTTTCACTGCTGGCTTGCAAAGTACTTAGATATAAAACATTTATTTACTAGTACTGCATATTATATCAGGTAAAGGCGACACAGTATTAAGGCTGGGATGCATCGTCAACTTTGACGCCAACTTTAACTTGCGCAGAAAAACCATTTGTCTAAAGTTCTAAACGTCAGAGACGCGCGGCGCGCCGCTTAAAATCAACATCAAATTTGACAGTGCAACCTAATTCACACAAAACGCAATGTCATAAAATTAATATATTAAACCCTGGAAATACCTCTAAAAGAGAAGTAGACAGATTGGGAAGAATATATAATTTAAGAAAATACTCTAAATGTTCAAAATGTACCAGTAAAGTAGACCGATCATTCCGGAGGGAAATTTGAAGCAAAAATCACTTCACTACGTTACAAAAAACAAAGTCGCTTCCCGCTATCTGTCTATCCTTACATATGCTTAAATATCTTTAAAACTATACGCAACAGATTTTGATGCGAGTTTTTTCAATTGATACAGTGTTTCAAGAGGTAGGTTTAGGTGATTTTACCGGAGCGAAACCGGGACGGGCCGCTAGTTGAATCGAATGAAATTTGATAATTTCGTTCGCAATTGGCGTTATCTCGACCTCCTTTAGTGTCCAATAAGATTCGAGTTATTGCCTCTTCGCAATCTCCCTTTTTTAATCCGGGCGAATATTGACAATCCGCGGAAGTGAATTTGTCAGCGACTGATTAAGAATCAACTGGCCAAGATCGAGTCGGGTAAAATGAGTCTACATATAAGTATATAAGTACAACAGTGTATTTACACTGTTCTGTTCCTGTGTTTTATATTTAAAAAACTTACAAATTGGAATCTAAGTAAAAAAACTATTAATCTATTTCTATAATTGGAAATGAAATGGCATAAGTATTAATTTTTTCACTTTAGTTTTTCGGATATTATTGTATTTACATAGGCACAGGGTAACGTAACATGACATATTAAAATCATATGAATTGGTTTTAACTATGGAAAGACAGATTACGTTAAGGGGTTTGTCGTGTGCCACCCTGAAACGTGGAGTTTAATCCATTCTAATCTTCGACATTTATTTATTTTATTTATTGACAAACAAAACAGTTTAACAACATAACATGTTAGGCATGGGTACGATAGCTGGTTGAAAAACCAAGAATGAAGTGCGCACAGCATGATATTTACATTACATTATTTAAATACATTTTCTTACTTTATTTTGAAATTGATAATATTTTTTCATGAATTCTTTAGAAAACAGCGTAACTGTAATATACGTAAATTCCACAATCCACACCGTAGACCCACCAGTGGGTGGTCTGAATCCTGCTGGTCACTGGTCACAAGCATAGCAGTGGGTGGGAGTGCTGATATTCGAGATGAAGTTTCTGCACCATACTAATATATTGGCAAAGTTTCTAAAAGCATGTTAGAAATGTACAATATTAAAACTCCTCCGCCGCGCCGAACAGATTTTCATAAATTGACTTGCACCGTACGTTTCCTCAATATCGATGGGGCAAAGTTGGAAAATTTACATTAAAAGTTTGCCAGCGGTCAGCGAACTGAAAACTTTTTGCATTACAGTAGGTAAGTACCTATTGGTTTCAGCATTTATCTCAGCAGACGTAAAATGGCAACGCTATGTAGAATGGCCAATTTGATATAATTAAAAAATTATATACGAAAATATTTGATTTGCTCATTGGATCGAAGCTTCGTTCTAGTTTGAATATGTTCCAGCAATAAATACTATAAAATTTAAACTAAATAGGACTCTGAGTATTGTGTTTTATGACCTGCTTTATTTAAAAGTAGCTTTATTTAACAATCCAGAAACATAATTTAATTAAATTGTTGCATAATAAAACATAACATTTTACTCATAAAATCTAAAGAAATGAGAGATACTGAAAGTGTTGCTTTTGTTTAAAAAAAGTAGTTTTCATAAATGGCTGCTGCGGTGAAGTTTGTTGCGCCGCTACTTCGTCACCTGGGCTTTGGAAGTCGACAGTAGCCTTTTAAAATTCATTTTCGACATCAATATATGATATCATCCAAGTTGAATAAATATTTTTTACTTTGACTTTGAAAATCTTTTAAAAAATATCGTCGACTAAATCGTCTCGTCTACTTCTATTTTTAGTTTAGATAGAAACCCCTACGATTGTGGCTATAGATGGAACGATGAGAATAGTTCTCATGACGTAGTGCATAATATCAATATTGAATGCATTGTGCACCACACACCGCCGGACAAGTTGGCGAACAGTTCACTTGCTAATGAACGGCTTTGAATAAGTTATGGTCAAACTTTCTGGAACATAGTATCTAACTACGAAGACTTTGAGCGCTATTAGGTACATTACAAGTCAGACATACAAGCTATTTTGAAAAAAGAAAACGCTTATAATTAGGATTCCGTCTTCAAAACGTAAAACATTTAAGATCACTTCGTTGTCTATCTGTCCCAGCTATAAGATTCTTTTTCTCAGGAACTCGAAAGAAAGTGTCGAGTAGTCTAGGTACCTACGATCTTTTTTGATTAAAAATGCTAAATTTATAATTATTATTTTAATAAAGTCGCATATTTTGCGTAACCATTAGGTTTTTCTCGTTATACTTGTATCATGAAATTCGGCATGATGATTCATTTAGATACGAGTCTACTGGAAGAGATTTCATTTGAAATAAGTAGCACCCGTATACTAATTCTAAGTATAATGTATTCTAAGTGTATTATAAGTTTCTTGTGGAAATAAATTGATAAATAAATAAATATATAAGAACAAAGTGACTGGCACTTTCTTGCCGAATCATGAACCGAAAATCGAAAATAATACATAACACAAGAAGCTAATTTTACGGAATACTCGATACGCGAATCCGTCTCGTAATTGACTGGGCTTTTTATTTTGCCAAGAAAAAATAGGTTTAGTGGTTGTTATGTCTGTTAATTTGTTCCCAACCCAACAAAACAGTCAGTTTTTCTAACAGAATAATATTTAACACAATATAATCTAATATAAGTATACCTAAGATGAAACTGAAGGGATTCGATTCTAATCCCTTCTTGTGATTAGATCAAAGTTAAATTCGTTATAATTTTACATATTACCTACTACTAGGAACCGACCCTATTGTAACCAATCATACAAATCAAGTTAACAACCTGTAACTCGGGAAATCCCTCTGAAACTATATCTGCTAATATTTCCCGAACCAATTGCCTGTATTATTGTACCTACCTTTTGTAAGTTCAGTGAGCCTAGCAAACTAGTAAAAAAATGTATAACGTTGAATAAATCTGAATGCCGCCTAATTTGAGTGAGTTGCGCCGTCAACTTTGACGTAGATTTTAACATTTAGACAAAATGGCGTAGGTAATTTGAGTATTTTTTGCACGTTAAAATTATTATCAAAGTTGACGATGCAACCCACCCAGACAAGTATATTGGAAAGTTTAAGTTTCAATATGACATATTACGCAAAGCTCAGCGCAGATGGCGCTACTGGTACAACTAAGGTGCACAAACATTGCCAATGGAGGCAAAAAGCGCCAATTTTCAATATTGTTGCAGATTTACGACCAAAAATACCTTCTACGCAATCGTGGTGCAAGTTTAAAGGAAAAAGGAAAGATTTAGTGGATTATCCTGAAAATAATAACACTATTCTAGGTTATGTTCTGCATTATTTGGTCAACAGAACTGTGGTCATAAACTGATATAAACTTGATTTTGACTGAAGTGTTCCGAGCTTTTTTCGACCGTTTAATGGCTCGAAAATTTTGCGCGAGGCGTGTCCAATAGTTTTCGAAGTTTTTTATCTTATGGAAAACGATTTTTTCCCAATATTTCGGCACCCGAATATGCTACATTATTGTATATTTTCACAATCGAATGCTTAGGTACATAATGCAAGGATTAATAAAGTACTCTAAAATCAAAAATAAACGTTTTAATCTACATAGCAAAAGGTGGCTAAGCTTTTGTGTACCTAACATACAGTGCTGTACTCTGGCGGGATAAATGTGCAGTAATACTCCCTATTGCTAATACATTGAGTAGGTACCTACCTAATCTGACGAAAGTATCTGTCCGTATCCCATACGCTAGTCTAAAATAAATTAAGTATATAGATAAACATTACTAATAGAAAATCGTTACGTTGCAGCGCGTCAATCTGTCAGGATCACGATAGCCAAATTTTAATTTTCTCTTCTGGCAACACGTGTTCGCAATTAAAGGGACCCCCCAGAGCTCAAACGCGGATGAAAATTAATGAGATCCATGACGAGATTTTGTTAGAACGGATCTTGCCGATGCTTGTCCATCATAATAATTAATACTTTTCGACAATGTGTTGGTACTGTACTGCTTTACTTCACTGTGCAAGCTTTTATTTAACATGCAATGTAAAAAGTCTCGGGTGAAATCTTGCATTCAATTCAAAGCAGATATCTTCAACCGATTGAGCCGAAATTTTGTACACACTTTTAATTTGGATGACAATACATTATTATGAAAAGCATGGTGTACCCAGGAACGGCTCCAGACGAACTCCTTAACGTTTTAGTGCAAGGACATGATTTGTTTTCACACATTGAATGCAAATAATTTATTTTTTTAATAACAGGGTAAGTAAGGTTTGCAGATAAGAGTCTTATCAGAAAAAATGTGGTAGAATCTAATTGCACCTGCGATTCAGTTTTAGATAAATAGATTTAGGTAATAAACTGGAACAGTTAAACCACATTTTATTTTAATCTTCCATGTATACTCTAATTAGATAACATTTGCCCGCTGCTTCGCCCGCGTGTTTTTCCCACGGGAACTGAATATTTTTTGGGAATTCCACTCTGTGTTATTCCAGGTTATATTCTACCCGCGTACCAAATTCATAACAATCCGTCCAGTAGATTTCGCGTAAAATAGTGACAAACATACATATCTACATACACCCATATATCCTGTCAAACTTTCGCATTTATAATATTAGCAGGAAGTTCGTGAAGTTACTCCCTTTTTATCCGCATAAAATGCGACTTAAACACCATTTTCATAGTTTTCCCTGGAGCGAGCTGAGAATCCTAAGAGAAGATTATTCGCGGCAGGAATCAACTTATTTCCATAATCCGCCATTACCACGCAATTGTTCTCAATTTTAAAGCTACCTTAGAAAGGTTTTTTGCAATGAATTACAGTGGTTTATCACCTTCTTTTCCTGAGGTATAAATCAATCCCATATCCAATCACGTATTCGTATGAAAGAGTAACAAACATACATACGTCCTCCCAAACTTTGGCATTTCCATTATTAGTAGGAATTACGATAGTGTAAGTAATGCATTCCTAGCAATGTAACAGTTCATCATAGATCAACATTCCGAAGTCAATCCAAAGTGTTAGATACATTCCGGGCCACCGAGCGTATAAATACTAATCACTGAAGCAAAGCATTTCGAATTATGGTATAATTTGATACAGCTATCAATAATCATGTTCTTGAATCAGTTACTATAGCGTCCATATTCCTACCACTGGTGGTATGATATAACGCGCGTTATGGTATGTAAATCAATTTCCAATGTCTAATAGAGATTCATGAATGACATTAATTTATATTAGGCCAATACCAAGCAGTGGGTCACGGAGGGCTATATATACTTTGATAGGTACGTACGGTAACTGCCAGAATCAATACCTATAAAGACCATTTACTGCTTTCGAAATTGCCTCTAACTAGAAGTTTTAAGGCTCCACAAAGGAGTCACAGTAAAAAAGCTAAATCTTAGACACGGTACTCTAGATGTCGTTTTTTATTTAAATAGTTATTTGTAAAGTGCAATAATCACCTCGGATACACCAAAGGTATAACCATATAGAGTGGTCCTGTTCTAGGGCGGAACCACAGGCCATATTTAGATTTATTACGTTATTTAAAATGTAGATATTATAGACTAGTCTTTTTAAAATATACCTACCAGAAACAGTATTCACTATGCGTACATTTTCAGCAGTAGGTATTAGTTACTTCCTACAACCAGTCACTTTTCTCACCATTCTCCATAGTAAATACCTACGTCCCAGGTAGTTGAAAATCTCAAAAACAATTTTGCTACATAGGTACTAGGTAATGTACCTACCTGGTAAATACATAAATGACATCTAGTAGCCCCAATGTCTGCTGTGCCCTTGCAGGGCGTCATCTGTGTACCTACTCTATTTCTATGTGACAACGTGTGACTTGCAATAAATGATAAGACGCTAAGCATCTAATCGATTAAAGTAATAATAATCGATACCTTATATTACGCTGCCTGAAATCTATTTATTACATGCAAGTGACGACGTCAGTAATTAGTAGATACGCTTATAGTATGTACCGTATTGTTAGACCTGCACTGCATTAATTAAACAATAGGGTCACGCACATTTGGCGCGAAAGCATAATCAATTGCCCGCTCAAGCGCGCCGTAATATCAATACTTAATGATCACGAAGTATTTGACTTAATCTATACTATTATTAATAGGAAAACATCGTGAGGAAACCTGCACACTGGTTGATGTTAAACTTGTGTGTGAAATGGAGAAGGCAACGGCAAACCACTCAATTAATAGTACCAAAAAAGTTGTTGTGTGTTTCATTCCACGACCCTCGGCCATGAGGAAGATGACTATGAAGAGAGATACTATTATACTTTATAAAGAGGTAACCGTTTGTGAGTTGGTATGTTTGAGGCAGGTAATCTCCGAAATCACCGAACCAATTTCAAACATTGTTTCACCATTAGAAAGACATCCAAAATTGCTATACGAGTAAGTTATATTTTATCTAAAAATTCCCAAATAAGCGAAGCCCCGGGCAACATCTTATCATATATATTACAAATTAGCTGTTTCCTGTAGCTTCGCCCGCGGCAAAGTTTATCTGGTGCGTTTGACATATAAACTTTCTCACCCCCATTTCTGTTGTCTGGGGGTAGCAATTTGAAAATAAAAATTGTTTTATATTTGAACTAGGTTAGGTATAGCTATACCTTCTATAACATAGGTTCCAAATTTTATCAAAATTGGTTTAACTGTAAAAATAAAGTCTGTCACCCTTCTACGGCTAAACCGTTAATTCTACCTAGACAGTCATAATAAAAGTTATAACATATACATGGGTACTGGGGTATTATTTAATCTGTGACATGGGGGATACGATGTGGTTTACTGCCCTACTATCTGTACGCACATCTGGGTGTCATAAGTCATAATCGTGTCTAAATAATAGTTCTCATTGTGTGGTAATAAGACCTCTATTATAAAACATTAGACTTAAGTTTGCAGAACCTACCCTTTGTTGCCCGTGGTTCGATCGCAGAGTCCTACTCCTACACTCTGTAGGAAACCACATGTAAAGGTCCAATCGACATCGACACTACCTCTATACAGATACATTTAGTGTTTTTGAAATAAAACAACGTATTCATTAATCCTCTTTATTTTATAAGTAACCCTAAGTACCCTAATTAAAACACATCTTTCCACTCAAAGGCCAGTCAATTTTCCATATACCTATCTAAGTATATACCTTATTAAATAAAATTAAAATTAAAGAATGTAAAATGCCATAGAATCTTATATTTGTAACTTACATCTAAACTAAAAAATATAACATAAGCTAAATTAATATAAGGGAATAAATCATAGTTCAGTATTTAGAAGACTTTTCGGCCAATCTGCAAAGTAAACAATAAAATCTCTGAACTAATTCGCAAAAAATATGCAATTTAGTACTTCACATATTTTTTTTTCATATGCCCTCAACCTATAGCTTAAAAGCTACATAACGAACCTTGGGTATGCATAAAGTACTCTTTTGAGCAATCTAAATCGAAAATAACTACTTTTGATTTGGCTATATATATATATATATATATATATATATATATATATATATATATATATATATATATATATATATATATATATATATATATATATATATATATATATATTATTGTCTTGGCAATACGAAATATTAATAGCCAATACTATACTCTCCAATGTTCAATAGATTAATTTAGTTTTTAAGCACAAATTTAAGTGTTTTATTTTTGTGTTGCGTATTAATTAGGATGTAATATTACGCACTCGGTCCACATTTTGTGGCCAAATCAAAAGTAGTTATTTTCGATTTAGATTGCTCAAAAGAGTACTTTATGCATACCCAAGGTTCGTTATGTAGCTTTTAAGCTATATATATATATATATATATATATATATATATATATATATATATATAACAATAATCAAAAATTATGTCAGTATAAGTAGTATTTATGATTGGTAAATTAAATGCTTATATAACACTATACATATAATTACGATTAAAGGCCTCATAAAAATATATTAATAAGAAAATGCTGCCACATTTTAGACCAGTATCGAATACAAAGGTCTTATATTATTATATTTTATCTTAATAAATCTAAAATCAGCTGAAATTAGTGGATAGCTCAATATACACAGTACATTGACGAATAAAAGTACCTGTTAAATTGAAATTCCTGAATAATCATTAAACTTTTGAACCCACGCTGGCACTTAACATTACTCAAAGTAGCAACTAGGCTAATCCAATCTAAGCCACAATTAAAACCTTTGACACAAAAGGATGCATAATCGCGAGGGAGGCTTTAAAAGTAGCGAAGTAACTTCGCGCTTAGTTCTTAAATTAATGAATGTTCCGACATTATGTCAACGGGTGGTAAAAAGGAGAGATAAATTAACGAACACTTTTGTTCTTGACAGTCAAAGCCGACAGTGCCGCTATTAATGGACTCTCATTAAAATTACAACAAAACTTCATGAATTATCCACGATTTTTACATCTCAAAGCGTTCCGATTGTATCTTAGGAGTTTTAACGAGAGTTACGTATTCAAGGGCTTTTAACGCCTCCGCGAGGATATTGTGACAGATATTTTAATACCATTTCTTTTGGCACCTTTATTAAATATCATAATATAAAGTATTAAAATATCGTATAAGATATTTTTTCGTCACATGTTATTGCTCTGAAAACTTTTTAATATATTGATTTATGCTAAATTAAACTCGTATGTAACTTACGAATACTTCTATAAGAATATTTTGTAATAAAGCTGTGAACATATTTATATATTTTTTATCTAAATAACTATATCATCAATAATCAAATGATTTATTTCGTCGATCACTTCATCGCATGAGCAGGATTCGTTTTTACTCTGTAGCTATTATTCTATGTAAACATTTAGCATAAAAGTCAAAAACTCATCTTACTCTAAATTAATAATATATCAATCATCATCATCGTATGGCTTGTATTTTCTGCGAATATTTAATTAATTTTATTTAATTAATTTATAAATACTCACATACTGTAAGTAGTACATTAAAATTTTAAAAGTAAATGGCGTGTATTAATAGTAAATGTCATTTTTTGAGAAATAATGTCAATTTATTTAAATATAATTTATTTGAAGTGATTATTATATCATGGTTATAAATTAAAAATACTGTCATTCGCAAAGCGTTTTAATTTTTATCGGATAAAAACTTTGTTTTATTTTTCGTTTTCTATGTTTTTGGGATTATTATGCTTGAATGAAAGTGGTCTAAACTAGGTACAGATTAATATAAATAAATAACATTATTAATTTCTTGACATATTATAAGTAGGTACAACCTAATTTAATGACTTATAATTTAATGACACATGAAATTAAGATAATGACATGAATAAATACTTAATTAATGAATTTTAAATGTGGACTATAATCTAAATTGTGTGCTATATATCATTTTGTGAATGAGAAATAAATGGCTTTATTATTATTATTATATTTTACATATTAAACTGTGATCCTAAACACAATTGAATTTTTATATTCAATAGTATTTTAGTTTTTAGCCCATTTTCAACTACGCCCGCGGTGTCCTATAATATTTGACCTCAGGTCATTAATTTCTGTCCCAAATTTCATTCATCAAAAACAGCCCAGCAGTTTGGCCGTGAAAGTCGAACAGAGACTTCCGCATTTATTATAATAGTGTGGATAACAAAAATATAAATAATATAGTATATTATATTATTGGAAATAATTTAACTCTTACACATTTTTGAAAACTATAGCTATAGACACTTACTTTAAAAATCTTAACCTAAAATATAAATAAAACATTTTCTAAATGTACTTTATCAACCAACGTGCCATCATGATCTACATTTTTTCAAATATTGGATATAAATGAAAAAATATATACAATAATAATATATTAATAAGTTTAAATAAAAACAAACAGACATTTAATCATGGCTTCTCACACTGCATTAAGTCACCTTTCAAACAAAACAGAATAGATCAATATCATAGATATAATGCGCATAAACACAAACATAATGACACCCTCCTTTTGCGTGTGGTGTTTTAAAATATACTCGCAAATACGCTCTGAATATTAAATCTTATTTATTTACGCTATAAGAATGTATTCATCTGTAAGACCTTATTTATCGCATATACTGTAAATGAATGAATATTTTTACTAATACTTTTTTTTAAATAGTTTTAAAATTAAATACATTAAATATAAAGGTGTTGAATTTTTTCAACGTCCAGCAGTGGGCAAATGCGGCTAATGGTGAAATATGAAAATCTAAAATACTCTTTGTGATAAAGGTCCTAGCAACTTCTACTAAACCGCTCCCAGCTGGCAAGATGATGTTCATTGAAATGTGAGCTTTAAAGCGTCCACGGTAAGACATAATGTTCATTGACAAGAAATTAGCGGGTTGCGTCTTGTAGATGCAAAGTATATCTACAGAGTACGTTTTAGCTTAGAACTGCTAAAGCTTTAGCAGTGCGGTATAAGTGTGCTATATGACCATTATGCGACTATTAAGAAATTAAAGATACCCAAGAAGTATGATCTTATGATCTGACTTAATTTTAAATGCCAACTTATGTCTAATAGCTTAGCTATACTTAAGTAAACATTAACAGATACTCACATCCCGTTGATTCGTCTTTTCCAAGTCGGAATTTCTCTTTGCCAACATCTCTAAAACATATAAACACATTGAAATACACTCACACATATGTTCGAATCCTACTCGCGCTCCATGAGTTTGTATACCAATGCGACTCATGTATTCATATTCATCAACCACCACCTGCTTCCAGTGTGAAGGAAAACATCGTGAGGAAACCCGCACATTGGTTGATTTATTAACTTGTGTCTGAAATAAAGAAAGTAATGGGAAACCGCTACATTAACAGTGCCAAGAAAGTTGTTGTGTGCGTTTCATTCCACGTACTGAATGACCACGACCCTCAGCCATGAGGAAAATATATATGAAGATGTATGTGTGTGCGTGTGTGCGCGCGTTTGTGTGGATGTGGGTGTGTGGGTGTGCGAGTGCGCGCGTGTGTTTGTGTGTGTGTGTGTGTTCACAATAAGTATACTCTATTCTATTATAAAACAGAAATTTTATTCATGTTTAATGTCTCATTAAACATTCACGAGTAATAAGTAGCCTAATTGTAGCCTAATTGCTGTGGCTACTTATTACTCATGAATGTTTAATGAATGGACAGTCAGCGTAAAAAAAATAACCTTAAAATTTGGAACATTCCGCTGTCAATTTTAGAACCTGCCGCCTGCCTGACGTCCACTCTTCCTGTGAATGCAATTGTTGCCAGCTGCCAGGGCTATGTATCCCTTAGCCGACTCGTACACTAGTATATTGAGTGGCGATATCCTAGGGCAAACCACAGGGATAGATTGCTATTAACTATAAAAAATAAAATAAAAAAAAACTATAAAATACAAATGTTTAACTCACCTCTCGATATTTAACTTAGCTTTTCATACAATTCGAGCTTGAATAACGCAGCCATCCACACACATATTGTTAAAACGCTCTGCGGTATTATACGTTAAGGGAATTATACTTACAGTAAAAAAATATATTACATTCAAAATTCATAAACATAAGATAAACAAAAAATGATCAAATTTTATCACAAATCACTAAAAGTGTTGTGTGATAAAATTTGAAACTACTGAAGCTATGTTTATTTATTTATAGCATTACTAGCAGCCCGTCCCGGCTTCGTTCGGTTAAAGTCATAATAAATTAAACCTTCCTCAAGAATCACGCTATACTCGTATATTGGTGAAAACCGCATGAAAATCCGTGCGATAGTTTTTGAATATATCGCGAACAGACAAGAGAGACAAACACGGCAGAGGACTTAGTTTTATAATATGTAAGGTATTTACGTAGACGTGGTTATTTTTTGTAATAACTGGCGGCCCTGGTCCCGGCGTCGCCTGGGTAAAGCCATAATAAAAAAGTAGTATCTTAATCTTGAACGTTTCGTCTGTCATTACAACATTTTATGGATATAGGATAATATGCATAAGACAACATTATTATCTAAATTGTACGATCGCGGTATTTCACCGCCTATCCAGTTCTAAACACAAAGGATACGGAAGCACGTGTGCGCATGCGCGGCATGCGCGAAGGCCGCAGTGGCGCAGCCGCGCGCCGCCAGCTGCAGCGACAGCAGCGGCCCGCACTGCGACAGCTTCTCGCTCAGCACACCAAACGTTGTCGTCGGCGGTAACTTATATTATATACATTTTTTTTTATATAAATAAATAAAATCAATTTGTTGCAGGTGGGTGGTTCGCAGAGCGTTTCGACCGCTGCGGCTGTGCGGTCATTTCAATCCAATCAATTTTCTTGAGGAAGGAATCATTTCCAAAATCATATTAGTTACATGTTTATTCATAAAATTTACATTACTACAGTACAGAGTAATTAATATAAAGTCATATAGTAAAACTCATTCTTGTTTTTGTTAAAATTTTAAAAATTGTATTGAACGCGCGACGGTAGCAGTCGAAACGCTCTGCGAACCACTCAGGTAACGAACACCCATAAAATTATCAAAATATACAAATGTCAGTCACTTGAGTGAGATTAAAATTAATATAAAATTAATTACAATAAAATAAGTGTCTACAATTAAAATTGCCTCTCGGCTTTGCGAGTACGAATTTTCACAACAATATTGTGAAAGGCACATACATAAAAAATGATACATACATTTTATTTAAAAAATGGTAAGCCCTTCTGGCATGATAACTGGGACCAACACTGTTTGAATGAGTTTCTTTCGGCATTTCTTCTCAGCAGTGGTCGTTCCGAAATGCTTGTAGCTTTGATAAATATCATTTAATTTAGAATATGACGTGAAAAAGTGCCTGTGAAGACCTAATTTGAATAAATGATTCAATTTTGATTTTTGTTGCATGTCATGGCCAGGAAGATATTGGATCTGGCGCGCACCCGGCGCACCAGTGGCTCTCTTGCGCATGGTTGCGTGGAAGCAGTCTACGTTTTTACTTGACGTGGAAAATTTCAACTCTGAAGACATTCGATAACAGACAGAAAAACAGTGAAATTAGTACAAATAAGATTTTAGAAATTTGTCAACATCATGTCATGTTATAATGCTGACAAAAATACTTACATTTCTAAACTGCACAGTCGTTGGCCCTGTGTTGGGTCTCAATCCGGAACCAGTTGGGCCAGCGGCCATATTTGGACCAGACATAGGAATGTTGGGCCTTATTCCAGGCATTGTAATTGGTGCATTTAGTTTTGGCACATTTGTCATTGGTGCATTTTGCCTTGTTATTGGTCCATTTGGTCTGGCTACATTTGTCATTGGTACATTTGGCCTGAATCCTGGACCAACAGGGTTCAACCTAGGTTGTTGGCCCAAATTGGCCAAATTAGGGCCATTAATTAGAACATTCGGCCGGAATCTTGGACCAGCCATATGATTCGGCATAGGTTGTTGGCCATAAATTGGCGGTACATTAGAACCACTGGTTGGAACATCAGGTCTAAATCCGGGACCTGCCAGAGGATTAGGCCCAAATCTTGGACCAATTGGGCCTGGTGCAGCATTAGGAGCAATCATTGATCTTTGGCCCATAGGTGTTGGATGGGGGTTATTATGTTGACTGGGAATAGTACCCATAGATCCGACGTGACCACCATTAGGCCCCATTGCAGGACTGCTTTGATTCGTTGCAGTACTGAATTTATTCAACGAATATCCTGCTCCCGACCCCATTTCGCTTTTACGATCAATATCACTCAGTGGACTACGAGTTGGGCTCCCAGGGGAATATTTTGGGACAGCTGTTGTCTTAGGCGCATCTTTTAGTTGATAATCCGTGCCATTGTTTGAATCCTTTTCGCTTCTGGAATCATCGCTGTCATCTTCAATATGTCGTATTACAAACTGTTTCGAGAATTGGAATCTATCATAAATTTCATCTCTGGACTTTTTGTCTGTTTCCACGCTTTCAGGGGCCGTCATTTTTTGATTGTCCTGCGGATCGTTTGGATCGTAAAATAGCAAAGGATTTAGTGAATTTGGTTCCATGTTGACAAATCTTTCGTAATGTTTCACAATGTCTCTTAAGGGTTTACCGTAAGCGCCGAATCCAGGGCCGACGGTAGGCAGCGCTTTAGGTAGGATCACATTGTCTAAAGGATATCTCATCATTGTTACAGACAGAGCACGCCCATACAACATTTGCTTGTTTAACATTGATATGGCCTGAAAAATAGGATAAACCGGGTAGGTGACAAGATCAGAAATTTAAAAAAATATGTATGCTGTCTATACACATTGTCTGTATCCTGTACTCTGTATTGTACTAATTACCATTTCCATAAAAGTAATCGTATTGTTGTTATTTAAAATCACTTATAATTATAACCAGGATTTTGGTGTGGAATCATTACTGCGAAAAAATATACTGGACCTTTCAATACACAGGATATAACCTGGAGTAGTACTAAACATTATTTTTTTCTCAAAATATAATCAACTAGCTATCCAAAGATTAATATAATAATAATAATGCGAATACAAAATTTTGCGAATGCAAAAGTCTTATCTATCTACAGTTCATAAGCGCGTTAGGAGCATAGATAGGAGGATACTCTCTGTATTTTCCCTCTTTCTTTCCAAAAATCACGCGCCAATCCAACGGGTTTGCAATGAAATTGGAAAAATACTAGGCTTAACCCATCTCTGGTAAAAGCTAACATAAAGGTTTTTTTAAAAGTTATGAGCCCGACTGTGACCTAAAAAGGTGTAGGTACACACAACATGAGAAACATATGACAAAGTGCTAAGCTAACAATTTTTAATTAAAAAGTATACACGACATGCATATTGGATAACTGCATGTCATGTGACGACCCTGACTGCACTATTTTTTTTTTGTTGATCTATGGTCTGTAAACTGTGTAGACGCGTTCGCACCCGCGAGGCGTCGAACAACTATGTTTCCAGTTGCGTTCGGGGTTGTGATGCCGCGAACCCCGGGGTCAATTCGGCTGTGATTTTATAAACTGCCTGTCGTCAAGCCACCATGGGAATGCTATTGTTGCGTATCAGTTGCCAAGGCTAGTGTCCCTTAGTCGCCTTGTACGACATCCATGATATATGGAGTGGTCCTTTTCTAGGGCGGCACCACACGCCACAATCTAGTATAATTAAATTAGTGGTATTAGTATGAAGAATAAATAGAAGACAAAAACAAACCTGCACAGCTTCCAGTGGATGACTGTACATGACCTTGGCATGTTTCGGTTGAGCATAGATCAAAGAACATACCACCACGTAGCCAGCCAGCTCCAGTACTTCACGCAACTCGGACTTGTCGCATCTGAACTGTAAACATAGAATAGAATTTGAAGAGACAATAAAAAAAAACTAAATGTGAACATCGGGCAAAGGTGAAGTCAGTATCACCCTAAATAGAAATTTACGTACAGCACCGATTTTCAGATGGCATCTTACCATCCAACATGCACTAATAATAAATAATTAAAAACATACATTAAGGGATTTAGTTGACATTACTAAAAAATAACCATTAAGAAAACATCAAAGAGAATTGAACTTTAAAAGTCTATGTACTATATCAGACTAGCACCTTGCTAGGGTCAAATCATAATAAATTATACAGCTAAACTTACAAAACCACGCTATGTAGTGTCGAAAATAGCATGAAAATCCGTGCAGTAGTTTTTGAGTTAAAACACGCGACAGCGGACTTTGCTTTATAATATGTAAGGATTAGGATAGAGCAGAGACATAGGCCTTTTTTTCTATACATACAAAAAACAAAAAAAAAATACCTAGCCAGTGAGGCAAAAATAAAATGCTTGTACTGGAGCTAGATTCTCACGCAATCGAAGTTCACTTCATCAGTTTTCTCCAAGTTTTTCAACCAAATTTTGAGTGAATGCATCCATCAATCAAACTTTTTCGTTTTTTCATATTGCTTAAAACCATCAAAAGAAATTTGAGATAACTGTTGAAGTGACCCTCGATTGTGAAAGAAACGGGCCCCACGTCCATACAAAATTACTCTAACCCATTTACACTTTTGAAAATCATAATGATGAAACTATCTAAGGGTCCTTTAAAACCCTTAAAAATTATACTCACATTCTCAACAGAAACCCAGCTACAGATTGGTGGCTCTATTCCCAAAATTCTCAAGTATTCAGGCTTAAGTCCATAGAGTCCTGATGGGTCATGTTGCCATACACTTTCTGTAGGATTCCTTGAAGTATCGTCATTATTTTTTTCTCTGAAAAATCATATAATAAGTTCAAGTACAATATTTTCAATAATTTTAAACTTAACATAATTCATTTAATAGAACAACTAATCACAGTTACAAAAAATAATAGTTCATCCTGTCAAATTAAAAAGTTACTGTTATAAATATCAAGTAAGAAATATTTTTCATATATAAAATAATGACTTACTTCTTTGTCCTAACTGCAACTTTATCACTTGAACTAGAACTGCTAGTACCTGTAAAAAAATATTTTTTTATAACTTGTTTACAACAGTTAGTATAAAATCATATCTTGTTTTTGGTGCAATAAAGGTTTTAGTTATTTTTATATAACTAGATTTAAGCCATAAACAAAATATAAGCACTATAGTAAGTTTTTTTTTGAAGCAATAAGATTATAATAAATAATATAATAGCTCTGTCTGTCTTATAAATAAATAAGCACCTATTATTCATTTTAAAAATAAATAAGGAGTTTTGGAAACTCCACCCCTAAAAGCTGCCACATATTGAAAGTGTAAATGGAATTTTTTTTGAGTTTATATGAAAGACTACCTACTCTTTATAGTCTTCTATGTAGTTTTTCAAACTTCAAACTCAAACTACTCAAAAGGCAGGTGCCTTTTGAGTAGTTTCTATTAAAGCCAGAGGCAGAGAGGTCTCTGCCTCTGGACCGCCTCCGCTTTCATTGTGTGGTGGCTTTAATAGAGAAAACAGGTAAAAACAAGCTAGTATAGAATATTATTGCTTCAACCACATATCAATAAAGTATCTGACTGAAAAACTGCAATAACTGGAAAATTTGTCTCAGATATACATACTCCTTTGTCTTTTCCTTGAATTATGATAATTGTTCAGCGCTTTTTGATCACGAGCCAAAATTTCGATGTCCTTAACATCCACTTCTTCCTGGTGACTGTTCAGATCTTCTTGATTATGCTCCATAGTACCATTGTTATTACTAACCATAGTTCCCCGGTTCAGCTTTTTATTGTTCAGGGTTTTTTGCTCTAAATCTTCATTGTCCGTACTATAAATTGTTTCTTGATAATTGTTCAGAGCTTCTTGATCTTGATCCAAAGCTTCGTCTTTACTATTCATTATTTCCTGATAGTTATTTTTCAGTACCTCTTGGTCACAGTCCAAAGCTTCGTTGTCATTGCTATCCATTGTTATGTATGTTACTATCAGTTAAGTACTTACTGTTTTCAGCGATTCTTGATATGTAATCATAATTATCTTTTTTTTTTTTTCCCGTTGTCCATAATTTTTTTTTTTTTGTTTATTCCCTCGTTTTATTGAGGAGGCAAAGGGTACTAGCCCATACAGCCAAGTCTTTTGTATTGAATATCTATATATACCTATAAGAGTGGCTAATATCCACTGAAGAAGAAGGCATAAGCCAAGTCTGTAGTGAACTTGTCCATAAATTGTGGGTGAATTTCTTTTTTTTTTTTTCTTTTCTTCTTTGTGGCAATCAAACTTCTTCAATAGAGCTTATTTATGCCAGTGTCGAGTTACATTGTTATTGGACGATAGGATAGGACTTGGGCGGTGTTGAAGAATGAGGGCAATAAATACATATATTATCATATGTGAATAAATATTTTTAAACAAAAATATTATGGTAAGAAAGGAAAGAAGCAAGAGCTTTAATATATTTAAAATCTGTAAAGGAAAGGATAGTAAAGGAATCACAAGGAAGAGGAGCACGGAGTTCTATAAGGAACTGGTAAAGAGGCTTTGAGTCATATTTTGGACATCTGAACAGAAGATGATCAATATCACCTTCTTCAACTAAAGCGCAGTCACATATATCTTCACTAAGAACACCGATTCTTTGCAAATGAGTAGCAATACAACAATGACCAAATCTAAGTCTACATATGGTAGAAGTAACTCTTCTATCAAAAATCAGTTTTGAAAACCAAGGTTTTAGACAAAGTTCTGCATGAAGGCTTCGATAATGTCCTCCCTTTGACTGACTAGACCTCTCCCATGTGGAGTTCCATTCTTTCAAAAGATACTCTCGTGGAACTGCCAGGAGGTCTTGACAGTAGACAAAGTCATTTTCAGCATTTCCCTGTGATGCTGCTAAGGTTGCCAAGCCATCGACTAATTCATTACCTTGGATACCCGAATGACCAGGTATCCAAGCTAGAGTGACATATAAATGTAAATTATGACAATGTTTTAAATGGCATTTGACCTCAAGGGCTAGAGGACAAGAAGATTGTTTTTTGAAGGGATTTTATAAAATTGATTGAAGAAAACTAAGCGAGTCTGAACAAACATAAAGAGTATTTAATTTTGTTCGAAATAATATATCTAATACACTCAAGAATAGCCATGCCTTCTCCTATAAAGTTAGAGAATAAATTTGGATATTTAAAAAGTTGAAAATAGCCTGATGAATGTCTTAAAAAGGCAGCTCCTACACTATTATTACTAGGGTCTAAGCATTTAGAAGCATTTGTATAGAATACTTCAGGTTTAGAATCCAAATCTTTAAGATACGAGATAAATTTAAAGTTTGCTAATCTTGTTCCTTTAACAATGCCAAAGTAAATTTGTCCCTAATTTACTTTTGTCTCAAAAAATAAAGTATCGTAATCGTATGAAAACACAGGATGACAATAGTATTTGTGAGTTGAGCACTGAAGGCCTTCAAATCTCCTGTAGCTAGATATCAAATGTGGTATGCTCTTTTTACGCCAAAATACATTCCGATCATTAATGGTGTCACTGAGAGTACGTAATTTTGAATTTAACCGATGATTGGTATATTATTGATTTTTAAAAATAAACCTATCGGAAAGATATTGTCTACGTAACGCCAAGGGAGGCTCGGAACATTCGACTTGTAGTGCATTTGTTGGTGTACTCTTCATTGCACCAGTTATTATCCTAAGACATTTAAATTGTAATAAATCTAATTTATGAACTGCAGTTTTATTTTCAAGACAAAATGTTATAGAGCCAAAATCTAATAGGCTTCTTATTAAAGCATTATACATTAATTTAAGTATACTAGGATGTGATCCCCACCAAACTCCACTAACAGCTCTAATTATATTTATATTCTTTTCACATTTTGTGATCACATTGTTAATATGAGCGTTACCATTCATAGCAGTGTCAAATAAGCGTCCAAGAAATTTAGCTTTATCAGACACCGGAATCATTTCATTATCAACTGAAACATTTATCAATGGAATTTTTCTTTTACGAGTAAATATAACTACTGTGCTTTTGGATTTGGATAACGAAAGATTATGCTCCGAGAGCCATATTGACAATTTATGTAATATACTACTTAGGTTTCCTGCTGCCTTTTGAATATCAGTGTGAGATGAATAAATTAAAACATCGTCTGCATACTGTAACACACATGATGCCAGATCTATATTCGAATGTACGTCATAAGTATAAATATTATATAACAGGGGACTAAGTACAGACCCCTGTGGAACGCCTTTCCAAATAGTTCGTTTTTCATTTTCAAATCCAGGAACGTACACCGATATAGTTCTTTCTGAATATAAATTAAAGATAAAATAGACATACTTCAAAGGCACTCCCAATTTTTGCATCTTCTCTCATAATTTAATTAAGATTATCATACGCAGCATGAATATCTAAAAATGCAGCAACAACTGATTCTGATTTTGTAAAGGACGTTAGTATATCTGTGGTAAATAAAGCATGACTATGAGCAACACTTTTACCTTTTCTAAACCCAAACTGTGAAGGGGGAAATAGATTATTATGTTCTATGTACCATTCTAATCTCTGTTTAATTAAATGTTCTGCCAATTTCGCCAAGACAGATGAAAGAGCAACAGGCCTAAACGATGTAGGATCATTAGAATCTTTGTGGGGTTTTAATATAGGTATAATAATTCGATGTTTCCACGAAGGAGGGATCGAGCCTGAGTCTACAAACGCATTGATTAAGTTTAGTAAATATGTAAGAGTAAGAGGTCTGGAATGAATTACAAAAGAGTAAGGAATGCCGTCACAACCTGGAGTTGAATCTGATAGTCTGTTTAAAACCAACTGAAACTCAAGTAAAGAAAAGGTAGAAGATAAAATATTACTAACATTTTCAGATACATATATACATATAGGGTATACGTACATATAGGGTAATTGATTAGAATTTGGAACAGTGCTGGGAGCAAGATTATTTAAAAACGGTTCAACCCAATCTACAGAATTTGAATTCTTAGGCTGAGCTACTGTAGATGCTCTAAACATTCTTATTTTCTTCCAAATTACAGACGACGGTACATCGAGAAAGATTTAAATTTCATCTCTTTTCTTTTTACGCAGAAGTCTTTTGGTGGCTGCTTCAGTATTATTAAATAACAGATTATAATATAACAATAATTCAAGTTTAAATTATTTTTAATTGACTGTTCTGTTTCATTTCTTTTATTAATAGCCTCTGTACATTCTTTATCCCACCACGGGGGTTTGCTGCAGCTGTCAAGTATGCTGTGATAAGGTTATCAAATGCTTTGTGTTTTCCAAATTTGTATCACATAATGCGGGAAGTGGCTCGATATAATCTTCTACTGTACGGCTAAATGACTCCCAATCACAATTATTTAATCTATACTTAAAAAGAGAAGGTTTTGCTGTGTCCGTCAGTCTGTCCGTCCGTCCGTCCGCAGTTTAGCTCAATTTCTATTCCGTATTTAACACTGCGTTCTGAAAGCCTATTCAATAATTCACTAAATCCTTCCTTGTTCCTTTAAACTCGCACCACGATTGCGTAGTTTTTGGTCGTAAATTGCAACAATATTGAAAATTGGCGCTTTTTGCCTCCATTGGCAATGCTTGTGTACCTTAGTTGTATCAATAGCGCCATCTGCGCTGAGCTTTGCGTAATGTGTCCTATTCCATGGTTGTACCATGTTTGATTGTGAATGAGTTGATTTTGATGACAGATGACAGTTTTTTAGAAAAAGAAATTGTGCGTGCATTTCGTTTGTTTGTGAAAAAATTTATCGTTCCCATATCGAGTCAAGCGTTTTCTATTATAATACCTAGTAAAAAAATTGAAAAATATTTTAAATCTCAGACAAAATGTCGAAACATGATGTTTTATACGTAAAGGACATGAATATTGTGAGTCTATATTTTCTTCATCAATAACTTTAATTCTCATGAATATTTCATATCAGGCACGGTTTCCAGGATATTCACAAAATTTATCCCTGTTTTAGTCGGAAGGGGAAGACGACGAAGTAGATGAAGATATCTGGGATGATCAAAAACTTAACGATGCTTACGACAAAGCCCTAAAAATGGCGAATGCTGAAGTAGCTAAACGTATTGCTATGTCCACTAATTCACAAAGTAATATCAAAAAACCAGGTAAAAATAAATCTTTATTTTATTCGATCACTATCAACTAACAGCTTAGTAAAAATGCTCTGCTAAATCAACTGCTGTACAAACAGCAAGTTTTGTAAACAAAATAGCTGAGCAAAATATCATAAGACTATTGTGTACTATGTACCTACAAGGCGTTGTATCCACGAGGGAGAGAATCGCGCCAATATTATCGTCGTGCCACATATTTCTATACATTTTCTATGGTGCTGTATCTCCGATAATATCACCGTGAATCTCTCCCTCGTGGAGACAGCTCCATAGAAATAGAAATATTTATTATTATATAGAAATACTATTACTTTCACAATAATTAAACTAATTTTTGTACTGTCATACAAATCTTTAAGATAATAAATTATTATATAAGATTTGCACTTCATGTAATAAAAGCTTGTGTTTCATATGACATTTTTGTAAAAAAAAACTTATTTTAGTTTCAGACAAATCCCAAAGTAAAAAAGGGAAGTCTTCAAAGTCAAACTCACAAAACAGTCAAAAGAAAACTAAGTGGAAGGCAGGCATGCCTTGCCGAGCTGTGTATGAGGAAGATGGACTTGAATATGAAGCCTGTCTGCTGACTGTTCTCAATGATATGGAGTGTGTAGTTAGGTTCTTAGGTAAAATACTGGTTTTTATATCAAAGTCTACCTTATGAACATATGTTCCCCTGGTCAAAGAATTGTATATCTGTTGTGTCTTGATTCTGCTCGTTAGGGTTAAGTTTACTAATTTATTTATTACATATATGTCACAGGCATCAATATCCGTAGGGGAATATAAACTATACTCTTACTATTACTTATATGCCCCTTTGAATAAACTCAAAGTTACAACAAAAAAAAACAAAGAAACAAAAATACAAATCTTTTCTCTATATAATATTAGTATGGATATGGAAGTACGGATTTCTTACTAGGTTATGGAAGTAAAATTCATACTTAACTTTTTATCATATAGGTTACAAAAATTCTGAAGTGGTGCCACTCACCACTTTAAAGCAGTCTGAAGGCGAAGAAGCTCGTGCGAGGCAGATTGAGGAGGCCCTGGCTTGTGATGAACAACCCAATGACTACATGAGCCATTCCTCGCAGCCTGAGAGTGTAGTTAACAGTGACCATGGGGAACAAGCACAGAGGGACATGGGTAAAGTTCTTTTATCTCCTTGGGGAACAATCTCAAAGCAAAATGGGTAAATAATTATTTCCATGGGTAAACAAGCTCAAAGCGACATGAGTAAATATTTATTTCCATGGGAAAACAAGCCCTAAGCGACATAGGTAAATATTTCCATGGAGAACATGATAAACTACTGCTTAGATTTTTTGTGGTTATCACCAACGGATAGTGTGATTCTCGAGGAAGGTTTAGGGGTATAATTTATTATGTTTTTACCCGACCGAAGCCGGGGCGGGCTGCTAGTAAGTAATAAAAATAATCCCTAAGTCGCTAGTACACAACCGGCTCGAAGGGCCACATTTGTCAAATGAAAAGTTAATATTTTAAGAGTTAAACACTTTATTAAGCAAATCACTTTTTTTTTACATAAAATATTACACAAGATGAACCATCTTGTTATTGGGTTGGCACAGAATCGAGAGAATTTAATGATTAACATTTATAAAAATGTATTGCCACATGCAAAATGTTATTTCATGAAAACAGCTTTTGTCTATGGCAGGGTACTCACACAACTGCCGCACGGGCAATCTAGAGTTTAAAGAAGAAAATGCACGTATTTAATAGAAAAGGAAGGTCGTCCTACATCTCTTTTTAAATACTTGCATCATTCTGTAGTCCCTTAAATCGAAGTGTGTGTCTATGGTGAATTTTGATACCTACAATAAACAGCTAAAGCGAGACATTCATGATCTAGGTTCCAGATACTGATAATGGCTGACCACCAGATAATGCTTGCTCTCATTGGTGTGCGTATTGCGACTGCTACTTACATCTCACCGTTGAGGCGCTTCGGGCCGCGATAGGACACTAGTATAATTTATATAAAAATAATATCACACCACACGTTTAACGAAAAAATAAATACACGTGATGTCTTACATCACGTGAATAATGGGCAACTGCGCTATATTCCTATTTAAAAGTTTTAAAGGCGTGCCGTTTCATTTACAGAAATGCCGCCCAGCAGACGTTCAAAATCACCGAAAAAGAAAAAGCGGTCCAAAAATCACAAATTGACGAATGGCTTTGACCTTCCTGAGATGCCCTATCCAATGCCTAACTTAGATATGTTGATGAATGTAAGTATACTATAGTTTGAGAAGTACAGTTAAAATCAATACATTCGTATGAACGTTATTGATTTTTTAAATTTTCTTAGATAAACAGACAGTTGCGCATTTATAATTTTAGTATGGAAGTAATTCCATATTAATATCATAAATGCGAAACTCTGTCTGTTCCGCTTTCACGGCTAAACAGCTGTGCGTATACTGTACTAGCTTGTGCCCGCGGCTTGCCCGCCTCAATTTCTCTACGAAAACGAAAACATGATTGTCCAACTCATTTGACGACCTCGGTGGCGCAGTGGTAAGGTTCTAGCCACTGAACCGAGAGGTCCCGGGTTCGATCCCCGGTCGGGTCATGATGGAAAATGATCTTTTTCTGATTGGCCCGGGTCTTGGATGTTTATCTATTTATGTATTTGTTATAAAATATAGTATCGTTGAGTTAGTATCCCATAACACAAGTCTCGAACTTACTTTGGGGCTAGCTCAGTCTGTGTGATTTGTCCTAATATATTTATTTATTTATTATATTTGGGAGTTGATTTTGCAAAAATACGTACATGTATTTAACTATTGCATATTTCATATAAAATCATCTAATCTAGTAATCTATTCATATTTCATTAAAATCGGTCCAGCGCTTTAGCCGTGAAAGCGAACAGACAGACCGCATTTATAATATTAATATGGATTTGATAAAGTTAAAATGGAAATTGTGTGTGAATTGAATACCTACAACATATTAATTATTTTAAAGTTAAAAACTTGACATACCTACCTAGATATACCCTACCTTCATATAACAATGTTCAGGGCAAAAGAATGTGGGAGTATTTTCTGCCATTTACATTAAATGAATGTTGAGAAAATAATTAACCTAGAAAATGAATAAATATTTATTGAATCACTTACAAAACGGTAACAACATTGTGGCTGGAGGCTCCATTTTAGTACATAATGTACTTGTGTTTGTAGTATCCGCTCTTCCCAGGTAGACTTAAATCATGTAAAGTAATTAAATCTAAGTTATCAACATTATTATTATAAGTAAAGACAAAAAAAAAATTAAGATAATACTAAGTGCATGATTGTCATGTCGTGTCATGCTTGTCTTGTTGTAAATCAGTCAGTTGTGGGTAGTTTACCGTAGTTATTAACCTTATATTTATGTGATTGTGTCATCTCATTTAGAAGGTATTAATAATAGGTACATTGCGTAATAAGTTGATATGTGTGCTTTTTGTTATAGTAATTTTATACAGTTAATAAAATTTATACACTAATTACTTAGATCAAATCTTTAGTTTAATATTTAAGTAGACCAGTCGATTCAACTTCCTCCAAGAAAGCAGTACCATATATAAATTAGTGCTATATTATCCGTATAAATTGTAATGAGTCTCTCGCCTTACCACGTGTAAACTTATATAGGTTTAGTAGTTTTTGCCCACAACTTCGTATGTGAGTAAAAATCCGTTTCCCTTGGGAATTTCAGGGAATCCCTTCTTAGTGTTCCCCTACACTGTCCTAGGAACCTACACACCAAATTTCAGCTTTCTACGCCCAGTAGTTTCGGTTGGGCGTTGTCTGTCAGTCGCTCAGTAACGCAAGAGTTTAATATATATAGATGTCGGTAGTTCTTATAGAAATATTAAGTAACAATAAAGAAATTAAAAAAAAAATGTTCATGTTGTGAGCAACATTATCATATTTTTTTTGCTGTAGATGGGTTCAAACGACTTGCCCTTGCCGCCGCCCCCGCCTATGATGTCCCCGTCTCCCGCCAAAGACTCCGAAGACCAAGCCATCTCCTCAATGCTGCTCAGCTGGTATATGAGCGGCTACTATACTGGGCTCTACCAGGGACTTAAGAGGTATTTTTTTACAAGCTTTAACTTGCACTGTATGTAAGTATGTTCTGGTGGAATCTTGAAGTTCAATTTTGAAGCGGATATCTATAATCATTTAGCTGAAAATGTTGTACACTCGTTTAGTATGGATGACAATGCATTATTATGATAATCATGACCTGCTTGTGCACCGAGGAACTGCTCCCGACGAGGGAAGTCCTAAACGGTTTACTTAACTTTTGTCAACCAGTATGCAGGTTTCCTCACGCTGTTTTCTTTCACCTTCCGGCAAGCGGTGGTCTATGAAAACTACATGAGTCAGATTGGTATACAAACTCATGTGGCACGAGTGGGATTCGAACCTTTCGATCACAGGCGGACGGTCTCAATTACTTGACCACCACCGCTTCAATCTGACTACTGCCTGGTGTGATTCGCCGAGTCGACATGCAAAGGTGAATATGAGCGATATGAGTGAGACAAAGATATATTATTCACGTGTCCTGTCGCTGTCTAAAGGAAAGCGGACGCAGGGCTCCGACGTTCAACGGCTACGGAAGAAACCGGGAAAACGCTCAGATGAGAGCCTCGTTGCTGTCGCAAAGACCCAGGTCAATCTGAAAAATATCATTTTCCATGTTGACTTGACCGGGGAACGAACCCGGGACCTCCAGTGTGATGAACATTACCATTCCAGCGTGATGAACATTAGGCCACGGAGATCGCCATAATTTGTGTTTTTCGTTTTTCAGGTCAAAGGAAAATGGAAGAAACAAGTGAACCCAGACAAAATATACACAAAAAAACAAGGTCATTTTTTTACTTTTTATTTTGTTTCCCAAAAAAAACTACATTATGATATTAAATAAATAAATTCATGCCTCCGGTGTCTTGTAAACTATGTACAAAATATACATTCTGATAATTTTCAATGTATTTCAATTTATATTATTAATAACGTATTATCGTCGTTCCTTTACTTAATAAACAGTTTTTATACAACGTTTTTTAATTTTAGTCCAAAGTTATTATTTTTGTAATTTCCATGGACGTAATATATTCGATATTGCAATTTTGAAATTGTCTTATTTCGATTTGATTTATAATCAATATTTACCTTAATTAGAAAATGGTGGGATAATATTGCAAAGGCATCATTTAGTCGTATAAAAAAATGTAGGTAGTTCAAGAATCTCAACATATATCTCAACTTTTAAAACAATAAAAACAATGAAAATAAACTAAATTCTATTTCATTTTCCATCATTTTGTCCATTTATCGTAGACTTAGGAATGATGCATATCGTATATGAGTTGCACAAAGATCATAGCACACTTAAATACCGCACCGACATGATAAGTTCATTGAAAAATACTTTACATTGACGCGATGAAAGCTGACAGCGAACAGTCGGCTAATTTGTTGTCAATATAAATTACATCTAAAGTATGTCGTCTATAAAGCTCACTTTTCAATGAATGTATATTGCCCACAGGGAAAATCTTTTTTCAATGGTTTTTTCAACAACAGTTTACATTTACACGTGTTCCGACATAATATAGTTGAAATTTTTGTATAAATAATCTCAGTATTACATAAATTCATAGTGGTGACGTTCAAAATATATTAAAGTGTGTATAATTAAATAGCTAAGCATGGCAATGTCTGGCGACATGAATAATATTCTAATATAACAATATTTACACATAACGAACTAATATAATTTCAATTCGGACGTTATGATTTTTGAGGTTTAACTTCATAGTCTTATCCTCCATAGTCCTCGTGGCTTAGGGTCGTGGTCATTACGTGGACTGAAACATACACATCGATCGATTTGTCATTGCCTTCTCCATTTAAAATTAATCAGTGTGCAGGTTTCTTTCACCGGAAACAAGCGGTGGTCGATGAAAAGTAATATACATAAGTCAAATTGACATACAAATGCTGTTCCCTTATTTTCTATAGGTTTTGTACCGGCGACGGACATCAACGCAACCGAGAACGACGGAGCGCAACATAGCAATGAGGCCTGGCTCTTAGACCTAGAATATTGACACGTGACGAAAGCTATTTTTATACCGAATTTATTGTTCAATCAGCGATTGGGTCGTTAAGTCAAAATTGATTTTCAATATAGTTTTTTTTATGCAAAAAGTCTGTTCTCATTTAAGTACATGGAGAAAAAAAACTATATACTAAAAATATGTTGATAGACAAACATTGAGACACGCTAATCCTTAAAGCAGAATAGTGCGGCGTATTTTGCAACATGCTAAAAGAAAATGAAGCAGGTTTAGTAAGGATTTGTACTATAATTTAACTTTTAATTTTGGGTTGAAAATATACAGATTGCTACCTACTCGGATTCTGATAAATTATACAGGGTGTTACAAAATATCAACACTCTAAAAGTAGTTTGTTCACTCGAATAAAAAACCTTACACACCTTTTTTAGGAGTGAAAGGATTTATCCAAGGTACTGTACCTTACTACTTCGTATAGACATAGATAATTTGTAACAATAAAATAATAACTAATACAATATACAGGGTGACTTTTAACACATTGGCAATATTTTGTCTACATGCTCAGTCCATGATTCTGAACAACTTTTAGTATGAAGGTAACTCCGAAATGGCGAAAAAAAATTAGCTGTTCTAATACAAAATTAAATAGGTACCTAACTTGTTGAAAATGTAAGGGTCAGCTGATTTTTTTTTTCGCGATTTCAAGGTTGCTTCCATAATAAAAGTTGTTCAGTACCATGGACTGAGCATGTAAATAAAATAATGCGAATTTATAAGAATCAGTATGTAGAGTACATAAAAAATAATATCTTTTAGCATATATCCAACGCTCTGCACTTTTTTGTCTTGTTTTATTATTTACAGGATCGCCACAAATTTCGTGATTTTTCCTTCTGAATATATTACCTACATGGATGTCATTCACGCTCATTTTCTCCCTTATTTTTCTAAAATGTGTTTTGGAAGAAGATGGGGAGACATTGTTTTAAGGCTCCGCTAACCTGCACACTAGCGCCACCAACCATTGTTTTTTGCACAAATTATGCTACACTAAATTGTTGATTTTATTAGAGTTTATCCAAGTTTTCTATTGGACACAGTTGCCATAATATACAAAACCGAAAACGATAATACTTTCTATTAAAATCCTTTATCTATTCTTTAGTTTGTGCTAATATATAAAAGAAATTGACAAAAAATGTGATGGTGGCGCTAGTGTCCGTGTATGCACCCTAACACCCTTTACATGAGATATTGAAAAATATTTTTTAGGAATGTCGCCCTCGAGAAAATTTGTTGGAATTAAATATCATTATTTAATTACACTGCGCTGTTCAGTTGTACTGAACTAAAGGGTGTATTATTATGTACTGAGGCAATCTATAATTTGTTTAGGTACTTAAAGGTTGGTCACAATCTTGACATGTCATTTTATGGAAATATAATACAATACCTACCTACTTAGTTACTGAAAATGCAGGCTTCCTTTTTTATCCACAACGAAGTTATTGGTGCCGTGCCCTCAGATACGCTTTAAAAAAATAAAATGACCTATAAAAATTACTCTATCTTTTTTAGATAGGTACCAATGGCGTGGTGATTAGAGCGCCTGTCGTAAGCTATTCGTTTTGATCTTATAGTTTTACTCTGTTTCGATCCCAACATTGGCCCTGGAGCACTTTCGTACGAATTCCTTCGTAAAATAGAAAATTAGATCTCCTGGGGAGTAAGGAAATTCTGTTGGTAGCTCTTAAATTTTTTCAGTCCCCAGAATGTGAAGGACTCTGCGATCAAAAGAACACGTTGCCTTGTTGGTTGATTAAGTTATTTCGAAATATTTACATTTCAAAATTCATTAGCAACAATATCTTTTTCAATACCTAGGGACTTTTGTTGCTAGATCATTCACCAGATTCAGATGTGTCTTTTGTAGGACGAATATAAAAAAATATTGAAACCCTATTTCCTTACATACAAAAGCGTTATATATCCTGACAGATTATTGGACCGAGCACACTTATCTCTCTTTCTCTCTCCTCTATTAATAGAGAAGCAAATTTTGGTTGGTGGTTGGTTTTTATTGGCGTCTTTTTTATGTAGACCAAATCCTGCAGAGTATTATTTATATCAGTTTATATTCGTAGCAAATACGGTTACTATAATAAGAATGACGTAACGCTGGTCCCCGCGGACCCACTGTCGGGTGGACGGGTCGCGGCTCGCTCAACTCAATGCAGACGGTGGGTCAGACCAAGGTGCTGAGTTCGTGTGTGTCGTGGCTGAGATCGATGGTGGCAGCGGGCACGCCCGGCGATGCCGCGCCCTCGCCCGGCGGCGTACTCGTCGGAGGCCTGCAAATCAACACCAATCAGAATTAAACTATTACGTAAGACGGAAAACGATGAAATAGTACACAGTCACAGTGGTTAATAGCGCTGTCCCGGATAGACAGGGGCGTGGGTACAATTCCCGCTCGATTCCAGAAAAAAATCATCTCATTATTAGGTACTTATTTGCAAAATTAAACTATGTGATCTGTCTTTCTCTTAGCGTTATCCTGGTTTATTCATCAGTCTTTTAAAGGGCTACATGCGCGGACACTAGCGCCACCGTAACATAATTCTTTATAAATGCCAAACTAGATAAATATTTGTGTGCAGTAGATAATTTATTCCTTCTGCATTCACAGAAAATCACACACATTGTGAATTCGCTTAAAACCTTCAAATTTTGGACTAAGTTGATGAAAAATTCGATTGCGTGAGAATAGTGCTCCTGGTGGTCGTCTCTGTCTTCTCCCTCTCTCTCTTTTCTGAACATTTTCCCGATTACATCCTCAGCCGTTGAGTGTCGGAGCTCAGTGTCCGCCCCTTTCCAACTTTTTCGTGTCCATTTCGCAGTCTTCTGTCGTTACCGTTAGTATACAAATACATATAGGTATAGAGTATAATTTCCTTACCTAATAATATAAGGTCCTTGCTGCAACAACGTTATCGGATGCGCGTACGGCGCACCACCAAGACTGTGGAAACTTAAATTCCCCACTCCTGTATTATTCAAGTGTCCGTTGCCCAACAACACGCCGTTGGACGTGTTAAGATTTGGCGCGGTTGTGTTTTCGGCGCGAAACGCTTTGACCACGTTAGTCTTCTCCTTTTGCCACACGAAAACGTTGTGGACCATTGCGCAGCCGCAGAATATTATCCCAACTCCGATGAAGACCGATGTCACGATCGCTGGGGTCGAGTGGAACTGAATGAATGTGTAGAGGATTATTCCTGGAATAAGAGAGAATGAAAGCATGTAAGAGCTTGTTACTCAATAGTAACAAGGTCTTACATGGAGTGAAAGAAGTTACATACATCTTACTAGGAGTGAAAGAAAGCCGGCTGCTTCGCCTTCCACGCAGATTGTCAAATTGTAATTTTATTTCTCATGATTGTTCTCGTAGACTAGCATCCTATAACTATTTAATCTCAATTCCACACAATAAGCCCGCCATGCAGCTATAAACCTGGCCTTTTGAGCTATCGCAATTCTTGGTTGGCAACCCCGCAATTTAAAAATATCAAAAATCTCGATTTCTCCAATCTGAATTTCTCAAGAGTGGCCAGTTTTAAGTAGTTTAATATCCTTGCCACATACCGACAGTTAAGTACCTTGGCATCCTTTCTCAACATTAGGATTTTAAAAAACATCTACTATATTGAAATTACCACAGATTTAAAAAGGTATCCTCGCGCGCGCAATCCTTGTGTATTATTTTGCAATGTCAAAGAGAAATTTCCTACAAAAATACAAGATTACTTTAGTTTGCAAAAAAGGTTTATTTACATAAAAATGTTTTAAAGAAAACTACTCTAAAGGAAAAATATGGTCACAGGTGACATTTT
Source organism: Plodia interpunctella (assembly GCF_027563975.2). Taxonomy (NCBI): domain Eukaryota; kingdom Metazoa; phylum Arthropoda; class Insecta; order Lepidoptera; family Pyralidae; genus Plodia; species Plodia interpunctella. The sequence continues at coordinate 2,748,432 of NC_071308.1, read as the reverse complement.
ACAGGGTCCATTAAACATTTGAGAAGTTGTTGAACCCGACGTGGATTCCTTAAAAACAGTTTTACTGGAGATACCTTCAGTGCTTGTCAAAGGTTAGTTACAACAATTTGCATACAATGTTAGTTAATACTTGATATTTTTCACTAGGTATACCTTCTACTCTAAACCTCGCGATCATTAGAGGCACAAGACAAATCCATGCTAATATTATAAATGCGAAAATCTGTCTGCTGTTCCGCTTTCACGGCGAAACCGCTGGACCGATTTTGATGAGATTTGGTTTGCATATAATTAAAGGCTCCCGTTCAAACATAGGGTACATTTAAAAAAATCAACCCCCGAAAAACTATAATGGGGTTGTAAATTTGTGTTCCACTTTCGCAGACTCGAGCGGGAAAAAGCTAGTACCTAATTTAATTTTAATTTCGCTAAGAAATAAAATAAATTGTTAAAAATGTGATGGTGGCACTAGTGTGCGCGTACAAAGCGCGTTAAATTTACTATAAATATAACTAAGTATAAAGATAATTAATAAAATTGTTAGCAGGTACATACCTGTTAAAAAAACCGGTATTGATATGAAGAAGCCTCCCACAGCACATACTCTTGTTACAGCTGACTTTTGAAGGTACTTATTCGACCTGGAAAAGAGAATGAAACAGTAAATGACTGATGAATGTTTCTACATTTGTTACGTGTCTTATAATTTTAAATATTGCATGCTTGGAAGGGCAAACTGTAGAACTAGGTATATCTCGTATGTGCCACCTATTGTAACAACACAGTTGTCGTAATAAACATTTTTGAGTTTGAGTTTACGTCGAACTAGCAACCAAATTTTATAGGGATTTAACGTAAAAAAATGTTTATTTTATAATCATGGACGTATAAAGACTTTGTTTATATGTTCATGTTTATAACTTAGTAAGTACTTACATACTTACTGTAATTTTTTTCTTATGAGAAAATAATTTTCACTGTACTTAAATACTTAAAATAAATCAAATATTAGTTGAAATCTATACATTCCAAAGTAAAACGTTTATTAACCACGAAAGTGATTTCCTAGAAAGCCTATTTTTATTTATGTTGATCGAAAATCATAAAATACATGGTAAAATTGTTTAGATAATCGTAAAATGACCTTTACGAAAAAACTAACTTTATATTGATTTTCTATGAAATTGTGTTTGACGCCCGAAACCCAAAATCTGCATACATCTGCTACTATATTACTGACAAAATGTTAATGGTTAAAATGATGCCCGCCTATGAACTGAAAGGTCCCATGTTTGAATCCTACGACTTAGTACCGTGTGGATTTGTATACCAGTCTGACTCATGTACGTATAGTTAGTTTTCATCGACCACCACTCGCTTCCGGTGAAGAAAAACGTCATGAGGAAACCCTAACTAGTTAATAATATAAGAGGTGATTCGCAGAGCGTTTCGACCGTTGCGGTCGCGCTGTCATTACAATTTTTCAAATTTTAACAAAGACAAGAATAAGTTTTACTATATGACTTTGCATTAATTACTCTGTACTGTTGTAATGTCAATTTAGTGAATGATTAATTTTGAAAATGATTCCTTTCTCAAGAAAATTAACGGATTGTAATGACCGCGCAGCCGCAGCTGTCGAAACGCTCTGCGATCCACCCAAGAAACGGAAAAAGCAATGGCAAACCATTTCATGAATATTGCCAAGAAATAAATTCCACTTAATAACACTCAGCCATGGCTCACTCAGTCATACAAAATGTCTACTCATGTGCTGTGAGCTCAATATTTTTCCGATTTCTTCCCAAAAAGTCAACAATAAGTTTGTTTTGTTGGAAATTAGTTAATTAAGAAAATTCTCATGTATTTATATAAACACATCTATGGCTGTGACTACGTAGGATAGCGGCCGACCTTCAGCGTAGGCTGGCGATGATCACTATTTCAACATATACGAGTTTTAGTAGTAACCGGTAACCGGACATTCCATACATTTTGTGTTTCTGTGGAATATCCGGATCGGCTCGTGTGAAACATTCCGAGTTCGTAGGATTCCTTAGAGTATTTAATGCTCAAATGATTTTAGGAGTAATTGTCGGTCTCAACCTGAGTAGAATAAATGTCATTATGATCAATCATATCTGACGCAGACTAATCTTAAATTAATTGTCTAGGTAATACATAATTTGCATTTTACGTCACACAAAAACCTGTACCATTAGACTTCACCACCACACCATAGGAAAATTCAATTAAATTTCACCTTGACTATGTTGAAGAAAATTTATGCAATGACGCCGATGTAAATGAAGCAAGTAAAACATGGTAAACTTGATGTAATGCTGGATGCCGTAATGAAATTTTAAACGAGTCCCTATGACAAAACATTATAAGTACATAAATTCAGCATTTAAGATCGGTACAGACCGTTGTATAGTATGGAACTATATGAGACATGTCACACTGGCTCCGTTGCATATGCGTGCACGTATTATGCAGATCCTGCATACGCATTCGGCCTGAACCGGTATAATCTTTTAGGTTAGATAAAAATATCTTTATCAGTAAAAATATAAGAACTTTTCTCTGGATTTGACTATCTGGAATACTAATGACAAATTATTTTCTAATTTCCAACAATTAATAAACACTTTTCCGGACGCACGACTGCTATAAATAGCAGTTATAAAAATTAAACTTATTTTGTATCTCGTTGAGCGTCCGCGAAAATGTTAAGCGAAACCTCGACCGACATCTATGCCAATATGTATAAGATCCTATGGATTGCTAAAATAAGTATGCTTAGAAAATAAAACTCATTCCGCATTTTTTAATTTCAAGCAATAAAATAATAGATAAAATGTAATTTCTGTATATATCCCAAAGGTAGTTCCGTCCTTACTATCACTATTTTGCACAGTGTCAGTGACTTGAACTAGGCTGGAGTCTAATGGAAATACAAGTTGGATAGTTAATACCTGTTTTGTATTGGTATTTACTTTTTTTTTTTACAAAGTCAAGACGTGAAGTCATCGAGCCGTTATAATTTATAATGTTGTTGCGTGAAGTGATATAAGTAACTTAGATATGCTCGTAATTTGGTAGGGTTCTTATCTTCCGTCTGTTTCATCTAGTCTATTTACATTGTAGTTATTGAAAGTGGCGTAGGTATCGATCAGACACTGAGCCCACAGAATAGATATTGATCAAGTTTTTGTAACGAAACGAAAAATATGGTTTTCATTATTTTTTATGGACGCTCCACAGAGCGTGAGGGTCAGCGACGCCTACATTTGAAATTAATTATTTAATCTTCGCATGTGTTTAGATAAATCCTTGAAAATATTGGAAGCGAAGGCCGAATGCTCAAGACATCCGTGCGCCAGAGATTAAAGAAACCCTACTCTGCGCTCTTTGAATTGATTTTGTAGTAGAATTAGGTTATAGAAGCTTCTAGTTAATTATCTATCAATTGTAATTAGTTATCCAGAAAGTATCTACGTGTGTTTCATTCCACCGAAAGATCGCGACTCTCCGTGGGCTGTATGTCACTATTAAGACAGTGAGAAAGATCATTCAAGGCGTGTGGTTCCCGTCTTAAAATAGGACCACTCCGTATCCTCTCTTGGAACATTGTAACTCCCACTTCTTATGATCGGGCAGATCTAAAGATTTGGTCTTGACAGGTGATAGGCTACGATTGCATTCTCATGGAGGGTTCACGTCAGGTAAGCCAGTCACTTCACACAATCACAGTTGATTCTTTAAAACGTTTATGTTATTTTCTTGCGCGTTCCCTAAGCTTCGGCGCGACCCTTCTAAAAATGAACACGGGCACACGCGTGCCATGGAGATACAGAGGTTCTTTTATACCATAACGAATTTCACACCTGTTCTGTGCCACCATGAGCGACAGTGCTACGTAACGACAGTTCACGCTTGACTGATAAAAACTATGGGGTGCGATACAAGTAAGTACCTAGCAACTAATAATAATACTTACAAAGAATCATACTATAAATAAATAAAGATTGGTTGTATTAAAATTTATAACAAATTATTGTTTTTAGTTTATTTACGTTTTTAATTCGCGATCGCGACTGTAATTGCTTGATAAAAATATATGATTCTTCAGGTACGATTTTGAGCCATATACAGACCACAGATCCTATCACAGGTCCTACAGGTCTGTGGTCTGTATATAAACCAAGAAAATCTGATAGTTGGGTGCATGCGACAGTTGACCTTGCAACCAATAAGCGTGAGTTATTGACAGACTTTTAAGTAAATAGTCATTACTGTTATCTGCTTACATAATGATTATAGACATTTATACTGATAAGATTACACTATCTAACAACACCATGATGATTGTCACTTGCATCGCTTTACCGCCAAAACTCCGCGCCATTTTGGTTTGTCAGCTGACGGAACGCAACCGGTTTTCGCTTTCTGTGTCGAAGTGTACAAATTCCGAACTACAGGTAAGTACGGACGAGGTAGGCGGATTAACCATGCAAGGCGTAAGCATTCCACAACAACGTTTGATCTTTTGATCGTCTTCTGTATAATAACTTCAGCTGCATTGCAATTTAACCTCTTACGTTTCGGCATTTTTTACCGTTTTGGTTACGAGGTTTCTATTTGAAACTTACGGGATAGGAAATACCTGTTAATTATCTATTTCGCCAAAGCTTTCTGCCTTATTTTATTTTTTTATGTGATGGCAATACTCATCTGTGTTAAATAAGTTACAAATCAAAAACGGAAGAGACTTCAAGGAACGGACTACCTTCAATTATATTTGCCAATAAAGATTTTTAATAATCATAAATCTCAATTATATTGGTTTTTATTTATATATTTCTTAATAATTTCTATAATATAATATGTATTCATGATAAGTACCTTTTATTTTACCTATTTATTATATTCTGCAACTTGCGTCACTGAATTTTATTACGGGTGTCTGTTTTTATTTTATAATTTTTTCGCTTTATTCTCAAGCCACCATAGGTACCTCTATTGCCTTATGGTGCCAGCTGAAAATCAGCCATATGGTTTCTGCCACAGCAACACGCTTTTCGACAATTATACTTAATGTTATTGTTAATTTTAAGTCGCATAGTTAATTGCAAGTTTATGGATTTTTTTTGTCGAATAGAAATATTTTGTTTCTTTATTTCTAATATTTTATTTTTTATTATTATTATTTTATTATTTGATTGTGTGATTTGTCTTAGATTTTACAATCATTACAAAATATTATGAAATTTGGAAAGCGAAAATCTGATAATGTATTTTTTTAAACTTGTTGTTTTGATAAGACTACGAGAACGGAAATACATATTTATTTTCTATTTCGCCAAACCTTATTTAATTTTTTTAAGTGATGGCAACACTCATCTGTGTTAAAAAAGTTACGAATCAAAAAAGGAACTGACTTCAAGGAATGGACTATCTACCTTCAATTATATTTGATTGTGTGATTTGGGTTAGATTTTACAAAAATTACAAAATATTATGCAATTCGGAAAGCGAAAATCTGATAAGGTAGATACCTAAATAATTGCAAACTTAAATAATAATATAATCCCAACAATAATTTATAAAGTATCAATATCTATTTTAAAAAATACATATAAGTAAACCGATTGTGTTATTGCTTAGTGGACATTCGGTAAGTAACTTTGATAATTTTAATGACGTAAGTTGTAGTAATTACTTACTATGTTTAATAGCGAGTATGTATGTACCTACCCAATGTAAATGATTATTCTTTTGTTAAATTTAATTTAAGAAATTTTGCGTCTCTTTGTTTACATTGAGGATGTAGGTACCTAAACTAGTTCAATTTAATCACCGTGAATTCGTGACATAAGTTGTACAAGTGGAAAGTAACGTGAAGTTATTGCATTGTCATCTTTAATTATAGTAAGTTGTGTCCTTATGTTAATCGTTATTTCAACGTTTTATTAATTTAAGTATAAGTCCCTCGTTTTTTTAGCAAAAGATAAAAAAAAATAATGTAAGGTATTTTAACTCAAATCATATATTTAAAACTTAATAAAATATCTTCGCACCAACCACAAAATTTCATCGAAGTCCATCCAGTTACTTATTTATTAATGAAGGCACTCACTTGTTATTTGCTTATTATAGTTTCTCACATAGCTACTGATAGATATTTCGAATATAATACGCTGAATGTGCTTGCACGTAAAATGTGAAATATTTTATTCCAGGACTGAAAGAAAAATATAATTCAACATGTCTGAAGTGAAGTGTATAAAATATGATATAATCAAAGAAGATATCGATACCACTTTACATAAATTATTATGGGATATACAATTTGATCTTATAAGTGTACCACGAGAGCTGAGGTCTTTTGCTAGGCACAATGACGTACCAGTGTTTCAGATGAAGGTTGAAATTTTCGAAGAAGATGATATTATTGTTAACATATCTTACATGTATCCGTGCGAGCGGTACATAAAGTCTATTTTATCTATGGCCGAGAGAAATGAGTATTACGTGATATCGACTTCTGGATACAACATGATACAAGCTAACGAATGGCACCATTTAATGACGTTAAAAAGTGATCATATCCAAGTTGAGACAACTGGTATGGGGCAGTATCTACTAATGAATTTTGAATTTAAGTTTAAAGTAATTAACAATATTCGTTTTAAATATGAGAGTCCAAATTTAAAAACACGATACAATTTTCAAACATTTTTTATTACAAGCTTATTCTCCGATGTAGTATTGATATCAAATGATGGAAAAGAATTTAAAGTACATAAAATAATGTTAGCTAGCCAAAGTGACGTGTTTTGCGCTCATATTTCGCATGATACATGTGAGGCCATAACAAACACAATTAAATCCCCATTTGACGCCGAAGTATTGGAAGCTGTACTATCATATATTTACGGTGATAAAGTAGTAGGGATTCATAAGACAACAGAACAAATTTTAATTGCTGCTGATTTCTATCATATAGATGGACTTAAAAGTTTATGTGAGCAAGAATTGTGCCAAAGAATTAATATAGAAAATGCAGTAACACTGTTAGAGCTAGCAGATGCACATAACGCTGTAAAGTTGAAGAATGACGCACTAAACTTCATCAAAGACAATAGAGCAGATATGATAATTAAAACAACGGCTTGGGCTGAACTGAAATCTGTACATATTGTTAAATTGTTGTTTGAGGCAGTTAAATGTGGGAAAGAGTGTAATGTCATATATTACGAATGTGAATTTGGGACCTTTTTTGTTGCGTAAATTATTGTCAAACCGATCTTAATAAAGTTTTTGCATTTTATTACTCAGTTTTTAATTACAAAACCTAGGTTAACAATTAACATCTGGGGGGTTACTATCATCTCTTAACGCGATCCACTTTATGATCTAAACTGATCTGCATCACAAATTCGTACCATCGAGTTAATTTTTAGTATGAATGCGATTCATTTTAGGTGCCTAAATAGAACTGAGTTGCTTTGGAATCGTTCTGTAAAAGTTGATGGTAGGCCTGCTGTACATTGTAAGTCTCAAACACACTATCAAAAAATTATCATATTAGAAATATATAGAATAATATATATATAATTGGTGAAACAAATCCTCTTATAGAATTGAGACTAGGTACATACAAAACCGTAGGTATACTTTGATGAAAAAAGTTAATATGGAAATTAGAAAACATTTTTTCGCAAATAATGAAACGCGAAAGTTTAAAATTAGGTACCTAAGTATGCTTATACACAGAGACACAAACCCTAGGTTGAGTCGTGTAGTACTTACATATAATTTTAAACTTAAACTATGTGTTTCATTATATCATTATCACAATGAAACTCATAGTCGCATATAAGTGTGGTCTTATTGACGACGTCCACGAGACGTGGTTTATTAGGTACATTATTTTACAAAGTCGATGCATTTTAAAAAGACGCGCTCGAAAACCCGTACGATTTTATGCCAAATTTGTATGTAATTTTGTTTTATACACTCTGAGAAAGATGAAATAACAGGTTACTGAAGCAAATACCACCGGAAAAAATATGGATACTGTATACACACATTCTTACTAACGGGTTCACCAGTAGTTAGCCATGCAGAGTTAAATTATGATAATACATTTTAAAACTGAGATGACAGACAACAATATAAAGACGCGTGCGAATATTTTTTTTAATTTGTTGTGTTTTTTTTTTATCAAACTAATAGATATTATAGTAAAGCAAGTTTGTTGTCACATTTATGCACAATTTCAAGAAGATTGCTGATCTACTCCCGAGGGAAACGCGTGCGAGTAAATTTTTGAACCGTTGAGTGTTTTTTATCGCACCATTCACAAGTTTGTAACCGCCAACCGCCACTAGGGTCCGTTAACATCACCAGTTTGGTTAGTACTCCTTACACGACAACTTGATTATAATGTTACACGTTATATATTATCTTAATTGCATGATTTTACATATGATTTTTGCAAATTTGTATTAGTTAGTTCGGTCTTCCTGACTTTTCGAGGTTTAATGTGTAACAGCCAAGGATTTATTAAATATACTTATATATATGTACATATAATGTATAAATGTCTTGTCCATAATCATATAAATATGTTGCCGCAACTGTTATTTTGACCAACGTAGTGGGCACCTACATTATTATTTAAAACAACTCGAAAACTTGATGTTTTCTTACAGTTATGTGTTGTGTAAGAGGTAACCTGGATTGAGATAAGACTGTTTGGATTTGAAGCTTTCGTCATGCCGAGAACGCAGCAAGATGTTGTGGCAAACTAATCTAACATATATAGATAATTTTGTATACACAAACTAGTCTGCGTGTTTAAAGAAATCTGTAAACCAGTTTCAAGGCATTCTTAACGGTTAAGGCGCGCCCATGAGGCTTCAAACCGCAAGGTGATTGATACAACTACACGAGGATTGACTGATTGAGAGGTGAAACAAATAAAAGCGAACTTACCGGCCATTCGGAGCCGACGGGGAGTGCACCAGCTTGACAGCGAACAGGAACTGTATTGCACAAACAAGAAGACAGCAAAGATTAAGTGATAGTGTCAACGCACACAATGCTAACGTCACTTCATACACCACTGCAAACTCCTCGGGGGCGGTCGTCGCCGGCGCCGATATCTTCAGCAGGAACAACAATGCCAGCAGCGCCAGGAGGAGGCTGATGAGGCACAATAACGCTAGGGAAGTCAGAGCCTCTTCTGTAGCTGCTCGATTGCTTTTGTTTCTAGCCGGAGGTGGCCGAGTGATAGCCCCCGAGGCATTGCCGTTCGCGATCTTGGGGGGAGACGCGACAGGTATTGGGGCTACGACGGAGACTGGAGCGGGATTGGGGGGAGCGCCGGGGCTGACGCTGGCGGAGGTTCCCCCGACGGAGTGTTTCGAGGAGTCGAGTGTGGAGACGTTGAGGGGCAGGTGGTGGTGCGGCCGCCGCGGCATGTTCTGGTAGCGGTGGTCGGCATCGTTCGCCGCCGGCGGCCGCTGCGCATGCTTCAACATGACGCGGCTCTCACGCCGCGGCCGCCCATCGCGACTGGTTCTCCGACATTCGGGCCGGTTTGCACGTGGCACTGAGACGCAACGCGGCCTCTCCTCCGACGGTTTGCCTAACGACTGCCGAGACCCGGCCCCCTCGGCTCTACCTGCGCCTGCGCGTAATTATGTCAGTCAGCCCGGTGCAAGCGAACTGCATTCAGCGGCGAGGGCTCACCTTTACCTAGCCTACCCCGACAATAGAATAATGCCACTCTAAAGACAATGACTATTTACAATGCTATATTAATGTTTTCGAAACAAATACACTTTTACCTTTTAGTATTTACAATTTACACAACTCGCCGGGATTGTCTCTCAATGTATATTTTACTGGACGTAAATATTTAACTTTATTCACACATACCATTCGCATTTTGTTGGATTGATAATATGATACAAACTTACAGTAAACTTCCAACTAACTTAGTGGAATGCGGCACTGTTTAGGAGACATTGTAATTTTTTTACTCGGTATATTTTTATCATAACATTTTTTTTGTTTGTATATAAGTTACGTCAGTTATTTTTAATCATAGCTGATTTTTGCACGATTGTCGGTACAAAATACAAACATTTTTGTATTACAGAACTCTACAATTAACAGAACCGTGACATACCTATGTATTATTTACTTCAGAAGGCAACTGGTCCTCGTGTGTGTTACATTGATGATACAGTTAATTAGTGGCTCTCTACTTTGTTGTCTCTAGCTAGAGATTAATTGAATGTCAAACGTTCAGGTTCAGATGTACCATTTGAGAACAAGCTGCGTCGGTACTTTATATTAAAACTGCAGATTACTCTATTATTATAGAGTTATTTTTATAAGAAACACAAAAAATCGTTAATTAGCACGGATATATTCCTCGAAATAAGAAATCCTTAGTATAGAACGTCCTTGGATAGAATAGATTAAATATTGATGAACCTTATATCTATTATATCCTTACATATAAAACAAAGTTCTCTTCCGCGTCTGTCTGTCTGTTCGCGATAAACACAAACTACTGCCGGATTTTCACCAATAGATAGTGTGATTCCCGAGCGAAGCCGGGACGGGCCGCTAGTATATATATATATATACTATTATTATAAAGAGGTAAGCGTTTGTGAGTTTGTATGTTTGAGGCGGGTAATATCCGAAACTACTGAACCTATTTCAAAAATTATTTCACCATTAGAAAGGTACATTATCCTATAGGCTATATTTGACAACCTAGGTGGCGCAGTGGTAAGGTTCTTGCCACTGAACCGAGAGGTCCCGGGTTCGATCCCCGGGTCTTGGATGTTTATCTATATATGTATTTATTATAAAATATAGTATCGTGGAGTTAGTATCCCATAATACAAGTCTCGAACTTGCTTTGGAGCTAGCTCAATCTGTGTGATTTGTCCCAATATATTTATTTATATTTATCTCAAAATTCCCACGGGAGCGAAACTCTGGGCAACGTCTAGTTATATATATTTTGTATTATTATTATTGTTGAATGTTTGAATAGTACAGAATACCATAAATGGCGTTAAGCCAATTTTTGTAACTTTGTACATTAAAGTTTTTAAATAAACATCAATAAATCTTTAGAACTCGAACTATCCCACCTTATTTTTGGTCGAAATCTAAAAGTTTTGGCCGCTAATTAGGTACAAACACCTGCTTTTGAGGCCCGGTGCTTTTGACACGTGCTTCAAACATTATTTATGTAGTCACGTGTATTGATGTGTATATATGTATAGGTACAGTACTGCGTTCAATTTTAGACTTTGTCACATTGGAATAAGAACCGATGTTTATACAAACTAATTAGTAAACAAAATAACAATAAGTATTAAAGCACGCGACTGTAGATATCATAAGTGGAATTTCAACTAGCTGTGCGTCCCGGCTTCGACCCTTGGCAAATTTAAGATTCAATTATTGATCAATGTAGACAACATCTAGTCTACCGCTCAATGATTACATCACGAAATGAAGTGTTTCGTTATAAATTTATCACAAACACAAGAGTTTTGTTTAAATTTATATTCACTAAAAAATTATTAAAGTATAAAAACGATTACAAAAGGGAAGGACACGGTCTTATTACGAGGATTTCCGTGGAAACCGCAAAATTTGATATGCAAGCAGAGTACATTAGTGTCGACGTATCGTCTTTCACAGGGCAGTACCTACACTAATTAAATTAAAACAATATTTTTTCTTTCATTGAAAAAAATCTTGTTAGGTAAATACCTATGTACATTCGCCCTGGAGCTAATACCTCTACCCCTAGTACCTACTGTATCTTTACATATTATATAAAGTCTTCTACCGCGTGTGTCCTGTCCGTTCGCGGATTTTCATGCGGTTTTCACCCATAGATAGAGTGATTCCTGAGGAAGGTTTAGGGGTATAATTTATTATGTTTTTAACCGACCGAAGCCGGGACGGGCCGCTAGCACTGTATATAAATCTGTGTCCGTAGTCTTACTTATCGAGTTACTAGCTTTTGCCCGCGGCTTCGCCCGCGTCAATTTTATTTTGAAATGAAATACCCTATATCCTTACTTCGTACTTCAAAATATAGGTATGTATGCAAAATTTCAAGATTAGTTGAACAGATAAAACGCGAGGCAGCAAACTTACTTTCGCATTTATAATATTAGTTAGGATTAAGATAATTGCTAACATTGATGTCAGATTTTATTCAAGTCGTCTTATGACATCTGACGTGATGAATCAGAGTTCTTTAAGGAATCCCAGGAAAATAGGAAATTCTATCTAACGGCCGTTGTCTCAAGAGACCGAAATCGGGGCAGAGCTTATATATATATATATGTATAGTACCTATATGTAAACATAGTTATGTACAAGGGAGGAGGCAGGACGATGTCCGCAGACCAGGTGGCAAAAACTTGCATTGCCTGGGACAAAGGTAGGGTGACAATGTCGCCGATAGGTTTCTGATAGTATCCGAGCGAAAATATGGAACCGTTATTTTTTCGCATTCGCAAAATTTTTTTTCTTTTCATCTCAGAGACCGATGCATAAAAAGTGGAATGAAAATTTCGGATTATTGGTCGAATCTAACCGATCGAACTTTGACCGAAACTAGGTTAATAAATTTAAGTTCAAAACTGACCAAAACCAAAACCGAATAGCATTCGGTATTCTAGTTTCTGAAGTAAATAGTTTTGTAAGTGCTTTAGGTTTTACTCTGTGATAAAATTGCTCATAATGCGGCAAAACCTTTATATACCCATTCATACAAATACATGCATGTGTCTACATTACTGGATCTATTTATAAAGTAAACTGCCTGTGTTAACTTTCCCTGATGAAAGGTATACTTCAAACTACATGTATGTAAAATTTCAAGAAGGTTGGTCGACTAGATAGAGCGTGAAGACGTAACAAACTTACTTTCGCATTTATAATTTAAGTAAAGATATTGTTTTCATATTTTAGTAATCAAGACAACGAAAAGTCATACGACTTGTTAAGAATTTTGTATGTTTCAAAATAGTGTTTTATTTTTGTTGGTAGATAAATAAACACAGAAACCCTTTGGCAAACCGTTTAACTAGTTAATATCATGAATCTTCATCTTTCAGAATACTACTGAAAGGACATGATTAAATTTTAAATACATATAACTCTAAGCATGTCCTGAAGTTCTGCGGCGTGTCGTCACCGCGCGATGCGACCCGTTGCCGGCTAGTGTAAGAATGTTGCAAGTCTAGTGCCAGGTCATTATCAGCCGAGGTGCATGGAAAAACTTATAAAGACAGGAATCTAATGCAATTCCGATGGTTACATTATAGATTTTAATGTCTATAAATTTAAAAATCAATAACATTCAACGATATTCTTTGATATTCGTTTTTGTAATCAAATCTTGCAGTTTATACATTGCTATGACAATGCATTATTGTAATAAGCATGCGTGACCTAATCGCGCAGGTTCGGCTCCCAACGAGGGAACTCCTCAACGTTTTACTGCACATGACATGACTTTTTCACTTGTTGTCTAGATCACTCCGATAACAATAAGATATATATTATATTAAACCAATCCATTCTCAAAAAGTTTGTCAATATAATATAAAAAAACAATAAAACTGGTACTTAGGTATATCGCTGTTTGTGATCGCTTTGATACTCTTCAACTTTGTTACTATTTATGTAGTGATTTTATTATTTTTTGAACCTATTACAATTAATGGTATAAAGTAAAAATATATGTAAGTACATAATATTTAATAAGTACCTAAACAGCTTATCTGTATGTAGCAGATGTATGAAAGGGATTCGTACAGATTGTACAACAAAACACTGTTTCATTAGAAAACAGTGCCTCTGTAATATACAAGTTATTAACAAATTTTCGAAACTCGTGTGTATTAGTAGTAGAATATCATTGTTACGAGTTACACGTGTTAAAATTGGATATATATTTTTATAAACTTCTCCGCTAAGGTCATATTTTGGCAAATTCTACGAGCAGTGGCAAAAATCCTATCACTTATTTGGACAGCCAAGGTTAGTTTGGCCTTAAACCAACTTTAAGTCATATAAATTCGAGGTACTTATTCAATAATAAGTTTGGTCGCGGACGTTCATTCTTATCTATTACGTAACCAGGTCACACTATACAAGATATACTTACTCAGACAAATCTATTTATCTGTCCGTGGTACACGCTTCAGAGTCCCCTTTACAACCGTGGCGTGAGTATTTTTAAATTTTTTATATTGCTGCACGCAAAGACTTCTCCGTCACAAATCACGAACAATGAAACAAAAATCTAACATGTTACTTAGCGCTCTACTTAGTAAATAGTTTTAATCTTGCCGTGGTAATTTATTTTGTTCCCCTGCGAAGACAGAGAAAGCTATAGGTATAATAGTTTTTTGGGTCTTGCTCTGCCTTGTCACTGAAAGAATGAGACGAGAACATGGAATTAGTAGGTCGGTAATTCGGCTAAGTGTTCGTAAACTTTTTCAAAATCTTCTGTCGTTTTTTCGTGGACATATAAGTACATGGTAAATCAATCGTTACTTAGGATATACTAGCGGCCCGTCCCGACTTCGCTCGTGTATAAACACAATAAATTATACACCTAAACCTTCCTCAGGAATCACACTATCTAATGGTGAAAACCGCATGAAAATACGTGCAGTAGTTTTTGTGCTTATCGCAGACAGAAAGACGCGACATAGGATTTGTTTTATAATATGTAAGGTTAAGGATAACGTTCTTGACATCAAGTTCACGGTTTCTTAACGGCCAGCATTACAATAAAAAAACATTATTCTTCAATATCTCCTCTCGTTTTCAGTCAACTAATGGACGTGGTGGTGATAGGCTGCGGCGCGTCGGGCGTCGCGGCGTTGCGGCGACTCCATGACGCCGGTCTGAAGGTGCTTGGATTAGAAGCCGGATCTAGAATCGGTGGTAGAATATGCACAGTCCCGTTTGGAGCGAACAATGTTGACATTGGGGCTGCCTGGTAAGACGGTTATTTACAATCGTAGTAGGTAGTGTTTTTTAAACTTTCGCGCTTTGAATAACTACATTCAAATTCAAAATTCTTTATTCAATATAGGATGGTATACACCACTTATTGACGTCAAAAAAATTATTTTAACTCCTACTGCCGACTTAAAAGGGGCAGGTGAAGAAGCGGCGCAACAAACTTCACCGCGGCCTTTTCTCAAAAGACGTCAATTAACAAACAAAATAAATTATATTTTTTTATTTCATATCGTTCGTGCTAAGTCCCGTTAATATAATTTATGTAGTTACAACTGTACTATTTGTTTAAGAGTTATTACTGGTTGACCAGACACAAATGCTGCCATAATTAAGGCAGCTAATAAGTATTGCTCCAATAATACCTAATTCAGGCTAAAATATAGGTACAATCATTATATTTATTTTATCTATGGGTACAATGTTAGGTAAGTACCCTTTAAATTTTTGAGCATTTATAATTTGATCACAGTCCGCCTAGTGGTGTTATGCGTAAAGGAAATGAACACACATACACGAAGCAACATAGCAAGTACCTATATAATACAAAGCTAGCGTTTCAGAACAACCACCAAACACTGCTGAGAAGAAATGCCGAATAAAACTAAACAGTGTTGGTCTCTATCGTAGTAGATGGGGTTGGGTTTTTGTATAATTTTTCTAGTTGTTATACTTACCTAAGCTTTGAAAAGTTAGGTCCTAACCTACTTAAATTTCAGAGCAACAAGTAGGTAATACAATATTGCATATAATTTGAGTCCCACGGGAGTCATATTCAATTTATTTACACATTATTGATAATAATATGAACGCGACTAGCTTTGAAATTAAATAGCTTTACAAAAAGTACCTTAAATATGATTCCAAAGAAATATATTACTTAGTAATGCTGTACAATTTTGTGGGAACTACTGATAAACAAGTGTCCCACAATATTGAACATTGAAACGAACATAAAAAAATATTTTATTTTATAAAATGGTTTATGGCGGGCAACAACGTTTATGCCAGGTGGGTTTTTGTTAATGTGAAATACCTACAGTATATACGTCTTAAAAAAAAAAGAAAAATCTATTTCAACTTTATATTTGACAACGAACGCCCTTCCCTAATATAGGCCTATCCCCTTAACGGGGTAGACAAAGCCAAGAGTTGCGAAACTCGAAAGCCATGTTGCTGTAGACTTATTGGAGGAATTTAAACAGTGATAGGTTGCTAGCACATCACCTATGAGAAGAATAGGTATCAAATTTAGAGTCTTATCCCTTGACTCCCTTGATTAACTTTTACATGCAGCTGGCGAATTCTGCGTTTTCTTTGAATAAAGAATGTAAAATAATACAACTCAGGTGTCACGGCGAAAAAGACAACAAAGTCTTCGAGCTTGCGGATCCCCTAGGGCTGATCGGACGACCAGAAACACCCCTTAAAAATATATACGTCTTATCCAACGGAGACATCCTTGACACTGCAAAAGGGGTCACTCTGGCGCAGGCCATCGCTGACGAAGTGTATAAGGCTGACAAGGACAACACGACTTCCATTTCTGAATGTGTGAGGACCGCGTAAGTAGATATATAGAGTTCAGTTGCTGCCTAAAAAGCGAAAACCCACGGAACCTCGCACGCGCAGGCAAGGAAGAGATGCCCATAACATAACACAATGAAAATTATTTAGATTGTACACTCACCCTGTTATTGATAAAATAGTTATAGCATACTTTAGCATAAAGTATGTTAACTTCTTTATGAATATTCATTCAGTGCTCAGAATGTGTGTCCACTGATAAGTCTACGGTGGCCGTTAATGGCACTGATTACGTTTTGCATAAGTCGCAGAACTAAATCTAGAAAAGATAATGCCACAAATACGAGTATAAGAGCATTCCATATGTTCTTCTATCTGTCGATAATTCTAATACATGAAACTTTAGTATAGTATGCCACGTTTTACGCCGCACTTAAACGTCCATTACTTCTGTTTAATGTACCGAAAACTATGTCCTAAATGAAAAAAGTTGAATTTTTTTTTCAATAAATTGAACCACTGTGACGTGGACGTCACTCAAAATCATGAAATCCTAACTAATATTATAAAAGGACAAAAATTATGACCTTTGTTTTTGTCAAAAGGAGATTATTGTTATTGACGACCTCGGTGGCGCAGTGGTAAAGTGCTTGCCTCTGAACCGAAAATGTAATAGTAATCCTCTGAATGGAAAATGGTTTTTTTCTGATTGGCTCGGGTTCTGGATGTTTATCTATATATGTATTGTATATGTTATAAAATATAGTATCGTTGAGTTAGTATCCCATAACACAAGTCTAGAACTTACTTTGGGGCTAGCTCAATCTGTGTAATTTGTCCTAATATATTTATTTATTATTATTTATTATTTTATTAGATACATAGATTAGATAGATTTATCTATATATAACTAGCGGCCCGTCTCGGCTTCGCTCGGATAAAAACATAATAAATTATATACCTAAAGAGAGTTTTTGAGTTTATCGCGAACAGACAGACGCGGCAGAGAGATGGATAATCCGCTGTGGCACAACGATTAGCCGGCGGCCGTTACGTTTAACAACCATGTAAACTTGATTTCATAATGTACTTTTTTCAGAGCAACAACGAATGACATCCTAAAACAAAACCGGAATCTAGCAGGACCTTTTATTGAGTGGTTCGAACGCAACAACCACTTAGGGGGTCAAACCGACCCCCGGAAGGGGAAATCTCTGAAGGGATTGAAGGAGAACTGGCCTTGCGAGGGGGAAGTTTGGCTCGATTGGAAGGGGAGGGGGTACAAAACTATTATAGACGTTTTATTGGTTAGTACACTTTTTATTTTATTTATTCAAAGTTTGTTTACCAAATTGGTGCACAGGGCAAATTTAATGCTAAAAGCATTAAATAGATACGATAGTAAAAGTTCGGGAAAAACTGAAAAAGTAATAATTGTGTCTATGTGATCAGTAAAAAAATATCTGCATTTATATGAGCGGAGGAGACTAGCATGATTAAAAACACTTGGTTCCTTCCTCAGCCGCAAAATTAGTTGCCATAAATACATATAATTGTTTAATAAAACTCAAAATCACCATCTTTAATCCTTGCCTTCGCATACTTGAATGCGAACCTTAGTTATCAATTCAGTTTACTTGTTTAGTTGTTGTTGAGAGTAGTTGTAAAAGTCATGTCAGATGCCTTTAGGCGACATTAATAAATTTTATTTGATATTGTTTTGGCTTCTATTGACCTTAAATAGTCCTCTCCTATTTATTTTTCGTAAATATCTCCTATGTACACACACACAGTTCAGTTACAGTTTTATTATAAGTATAGATAACTTTATCGCACAAGAAAACCACAGACTTCTATAATAAAACACTAAGAAACAAAAATACAAATTGTGATAGAAAACTTATCCCCATGGAGGAATCTTTTTCAGTCTACTGGCAAATGTGATCCCAATGTTCAATAACACATTCGATGTCAATGATTTCTATTATTTCTTCAGAATAAATACCCCGACCCTTCAAAGGAGATTCCAGTGCAGATTCTGCTAAACAAGGAGGTGGAAAGCATACGTTGGGGTAGTTCCCAGACCGGGCTGGACCCGAGTAATCCCCTGGTGCAAGTCAAGTGTAAGGATGGCAGCTTGTATGCCGCCAAGAGTGTCATCGTCACTGTGTCCATTGGGGTCCTTAAAGAAAGGTACATCTGGAAGTACTCCTGTATATTAATTAGTTTATGGTGCAATTAATACTTATATTAATATTAACTAGCGCTTCGCTTCGCATGGTCTAATAGAATCTTTTGTATGTATTCATATTCATATCCGGTGAAGGAAAACACCGTGAGGAAACCTGCACACTGGCTGGTTGATTAACTTGTGTGTGAAATGGAGAAGGCAATGGTAAACCACGCCATTACTAATACCAAGAAAGTTGTTATGTGTGTTTAATTCCACGTAATGACCACGACTCAGCCATGAGGAACTAACTAACGACTATGAAGAGAGAATATTCATATTACTTATTCGCCAACCAAGTGTTACAATGATCTTAAAGTAATTAATAAATTATCTGTATAACAATGAAAACTGCATCAAAACTTACTACTATTTATCTCATGAACTTTTTTTATTTCAGACACCAAACGCTGTTCAACCCCCCTTTACCTGCCGAGAAAATAAATTGCATAAACAACCTCCAATTATGCCTTTTGAACAAAATATACATAGAATTCGAAAAACCCTGGTATCCAAAGCGGGCTTACCACACAATTTTATGGCGAGACGAAGACAAGGCAAAGTTTTCGAGCGACGAGAAATGGATCACTGAAATATTTGGGTTGTGGACAGTGGAACACCAGCCTAATGTTATGCTGGCTTGGTTGTATGGGAATGGGGCAGAGATGATGGAAAAAGTTAGTTTGGGAGGAGTAGAGGAGGGGGTCAAGAAATTACTGAGTGTCGTTTTTAAACAGTTTGACGTGACGAATGTGAAGTCTATTGTGAGGTAACCAAATTGTAAACGTAAGGTATTATTGTAAACAAAGCTCAGTAATGGAACACAACTTGTAATGAAACGAGATAATACTTATCATGATTAGAGTTGCATTTAGTAAGCATGGAAAGTCGATTAGTCTTATCATCAGTCACTGTTTGTGAAAGTTTGTTTGAATAAGGCTCCGTTGCGCTCTGAAAGTCGGCAGTATACAGTTTTAAGTAAATTTTTGACGCCAATAAGTGTATACATCCTAAGTCGTTTGAATTTCGCGTTTCAATTATATGTATTTACTAGCTGCGCCCCGGGGCTTGACTCCCGTGGAAATTTCGAAAGTACCCTATGTGTTATTCCAGGTTATTTTCTACCCGTGTACCAAATTTCGTAACAATCGGTCCAATAGATAATGCGTGAAGAGGGAGTCCTTTTCCGTATGTATGCAGAATTTCAGAATTTGACTACTCAACCAATCTTCTATGCGGAAATCCTTATCTACCTAAAGCGTGAAGAGGTAACAAACAAACTTACTTTCGCATTTATAATATTAGTTGGGATATTTCAGATCACAATGGGCTTCTAATCCACTGGCGCGCGGTGCGTATTCCTACCGGAGTGTGGTGACGGAAGAAAATGGAGGGAGTGCGGAAATCCTCAGCGAACCTCTATATAGGGGGAATCAGTTTCCAGTGGTGTGCTTCGCGGGGGAAGCGACGTCGCATCGCCGGCACAATGCTGTGCATGGAGCACTGGACGCCGGCTTTAGGGAGGCTGATCGACTCCTACAAAGTTTTAAGGAATACCGGCATTAATGTAACTTCGGATGTAAATCTTGTTTTAAATCTTTTGAACATTAAAAAATTTTCAGGGATTGAACCATGAAGGCATGGTCTCGATAATACAGTGGTTAAGAGCATGGGCGTCGTTTTAATTATGTCGTAAATATTATTATTTTTACGCATTAGGTATGTACAAAGTTCAGTAAAATATTTTTGTACGTATACCTACCAAGGGGCTTACCATCATCTCTTAACGCGATCCACTTTACGTCCTAAACTGATCTGCATCGCAAATTCGTACCATCGACTTAATATTTAGTACGAATGCGATTCATCATTGAACTGAGTTGCATTGGAATCGTTCTGTAAAAGTTGGTGGTAGGCCTGCAGGTTTATGGTGATTAATATTTTGTATTTTATTACACAAAATAAAGTATTTATATTATGAGTAATTGTGCTTATTTCTCCATTACATTATGGGCTGTGACGTCCAAGAAGCACAGGTATATTTTAAATTTCAAAAATAAATTAAAGATATATCTCCTTTAATAATGAACATTGTAAATTGTGATTTGTAGGCTTAAATCTTATTTATATTTAGATACAAACTGTAAAGAAACAGCTTGAAGATATTTATGTTGGCTTAAAATAAAACATAAAATTTTATTATAACAGTTCATTTAAACCTATTGCTTAACTTATATAACAGTTTCATACCTACATGTCACAAACACATATACATAAAACTGAGACATAACCGTCTAAATCTACTTTAAAAATAATATTTTGCCTTCACCAATATCATGTTTGACAAATATATAGCGCTACTCTAGAACACCATTAACCACGAATCGATTCGAAGTGTGACGCAGCGAACCAATCACATTGCGGTGTGGTTGTCGTTGCCTCACAATGGCGCACTGTGATTGGCTGGCTGCGTCTCAGGGCCACAGCTTTGTAATCATTACAAAAAAACCTGTATTGATTCGTTGGGGGCTTACTGTGGTGTATTTTGAAAAACCGTTATTAAAATATATCTAATATAGATAACATTTAGTTCAGTTCTTGTAGATAACAATCTACAACAAACATTAATTAAACTTAATACATAATAATTCAAACATTCTTCATTATAAACAAATATTATATAGTCAATATATCTCAGAATAACAATGAGATGACTAAAAAAAGTTATTATAAAGAAATTCTAAACAACTTACATTACTTGACTTCATCTTTATATGGTGCTCTAATAGTTAAGACGCCTGTGAACCGAGAGTCTCGGGTTCGAATCTTACTTGTGCCACTTGAGTTTGTATTCCAATAAGGCACGTATATAGTTTTCATCAACCGTCACTAGGTTCCGGTGAAGAAAAACATAGTGAGGAAACTACACTCTAGTATATAATTTATCATGTGGTCTGAGTGTATGGCTATGGCAAACCACTCTATTACCAAGAACTTCGTTGTGTGTATATCATTCCACCTAGTGACCACCACCCTCAGCCATGAGGTATATGACTGTAAGTATATGTACTACACAATAAATTAATCATTCGGAGTTGCATAACCAAATGCCAAAATCACAGCGATTATATATGTTATTGCATATACCACACGGACTACGAAGCAAAACCAAAGAGACTTTTTATTGCACTTTCTATAACCAAAGTTGTATCTCGATACGCGGGGCTGAGGCAGGCGGGTGGGGACGCGGTTCCGCCCCTTTCCGAATGGAAAACGAAAATAGCTGTGCACAAGTTAATACACCGGATCTTTCTTCATATTTGTTCCGTGATACGTGGCTCCATTGTAATCACCACAGTACAGGGTTACCTATGAAACACCAACAACCTTGCAAGTTAAGCCGGGTCCGCTGCGCCATGTTTTGAACAGAACATTTGTTCAAAAACACAAATTACAACGACAAAATTAAGTTTTTGAACAAGGTTCTGTTCGCGCATGCATGGCGCAGCGGACCCGCCTTTAGTTTTGCTAACATCATAAACGACAATGTTTGTTCTAAACCCAGATTTTTCCTGCAAGTCTTATTATGTAAACAACCTTATCAAGTCTTTTCGTAATTTTACATCTATATTAATTAAAATATACTTTTGAGGAAATCACTTTGGTGGTTAATAAATGTTTTACTTCAGAATGTATATGTAGCAGCCAAATGTATAAGTTGAACGTTTTGAGCGCGCCTCAAATATTTAATCAAAAAGCTAGACGTGTGATTGAATAACGTTGTTCAGTCAAAGGGCTAGCGTTTTGATTGAACAGCTATTTTAATCAGTTGGATGCGACATATAGATTTGAACTAATATTTGAATTATTATCAAAAAAATTCAACAATATGTTTATATTTTAGGACTTGTAAGAAAAAACGGAGTGTACACAGTTCTAGATAACCCTGTAGATATTCTAATCTAATTTTGAAAGAAACATGCCGCGATATTTCGACTATTATTTTAAATAGTGATTGATTACATAATGATAAGATGTATTCGAGGAACGAAGAATATTTAAATAATAAGTAACTGAAATATTATTTCGCTCTTATTCGTAAAAAAGTTGAAGTGTACTTAATGTTTTGTCTCGTTCTGTCAAAGTCAAATATTATCAAGTGCGACAGTTACAAAACGTTTAGTGTTTAGTAGCTTAAAAATATTCTTTAATTTTTTTATTGATAAGATGGGAGTGTATTTGCCATGTTTTTGCTAACATCGGTGCAAAAAATATACATAAAAATCAGTTATTATGAGTCTGTGTCAGTTATTACGAGTATGTATCAGTGATAAATAAACACAACAACATTCTAGCGAGTTTTGTGTTTCTTATTTTCTGTTTCTGTAAGTGCACTTGGGTTTTATCTAATTCGTGATAGTTACACTGATTTGACAAGAAAAGTATAGTTAAAATGATATTATTAATTAATTGCTCGTCATTAAATAAAAAATGGTTAAAATGTTTCGGCCTTCAATGAAGGCTCAAATGGTCAAAAATATGCTCAGAACACTTCACACCGACGACTTATGAAAATATGGACTTCATACAGGTAAGGCTTTCAGTCAAAATCAAGTTTATCAGTTTATCACCACAGTTGACCAAATAATGCATAACCTAAAATGGTGTTATTATTTTCAGGACCAGTTAACCACCCTTCAATTTTCTCACGGTCTAAAACTGAAGTCTTAAAGTGTACTCAAATGCGACATAGCTGCTAAACGTGAAGCTAAAAATCAAATATGTGTCGTCGTATATGAAGTTAACCCTATAGACGGTTTTTTGATTATATTTTTGATTTGAATAGTTTTTCGGAGGAAGTGGTTAATTGATTATGTTGAAGAAGTGATGGTCGAAAATAATATACACATTCCAATCCCACAAATGGTGCAATGTGATATCAATCCGTGTTCAATAATTATAATAAAGATATCGTGTTTTACAATGGACTTGAATCATTTAGCAAATTTGTCTTGTATTAACACTTTTGTGTTCTGATGAAGCCTATTCAATAATCCACTAAATTTTTCTTTGAAAAATATTGAAAATTGGCGCTTTTTGCCTCCATTGGCAATGATTGTTAACCCTAGTTATACCAGTAGCGCCATCTGCGCCGAGTATTTCGTAATATTCCCTATTTATGCATTCAGTCTGCACTGGCCATAAATAATAAAAAGTGGCATAATACATTTTTGAATAGCAAACACTAAAAAACTTACCAACTATTCCGTCTTAAGGCCAGGATACAAATGGTCGATTACTTTTGAACTAATAATATTACCCTCTTCGTCGACATCGCACATTGTAATTTCGACTGTGTTCTTATCGACAATAGGTTCCATTTTCTGCTCACACTCACTGTCGTCTGTTGCGCTTTCGCTTCGGCTTTCGCTTTCGTTTTTCTCTTTCTTAAGCGTAATTGCGAACCGTTTCGGCGTTGTTTTTGTTGCCTCAGCGATTTCCTTGACATCAAATTAAAAATCCAATGTTAATTTAGAAACTAGATCATCACATGTACTATTGCCTGATTGGTTAACTTGTCGAGTACGGATGCGCAGATCTGCGCAAGAATAATGTTAATGTTTAACTATTTATTGATGTCTGGTGTTCCCGCATACGAGGCGTTAATAAAACAATCATTTTAAAATTAATTTATACTAAAAAAATAGAGATTCAGATTTTTCGATTGAGTTAAAAAAAAGTCCAATCGAACACCGATATATGGTAGCTCTTTGGTTTTATATTTTAGTTAAATAGTGGAAAAGTCATGCGTGCATAGACAACCACAATATCGTTCAATAAACGTGCACTGCTATTATTACAAATCGACCTTTAAATTGACTATCGAAGCCGTTTTTTCATATATATAACTAGCTAGCTCTTGCCCGCGGCTTCGCCCGCATGAATTTATCTGTGAAAGCGGAACAGACGATTTTCATACAAATTTTCACCCCTTATTAACTTATATATATATATATATATATAGTCATTTGGGGGTTGATTTTTGGAAAAAAGCCTATGTTTTAACTACATGCATACCAAATTTCATCCAAATTGGTCCAGCGGTTTAGCCAGAGTGCAAATAATATAAATTTGCATACGTACCTTGACTTTAAACTTCAATTTGTTCTGAGGTGATTCCTTCGGAATGCTGCCGTCAACAATTTTTTCAGAAACGTCGAGAAACTCGTATCTTGTGGTCGTCAGTCTGTACATACCGTCCTCACTTATTTGGTATCTGAAAGTTATTAAAAAACAATAAAAATCTGATATGCCAAAGCCACGAATACTTAATGAATAATTACGCTAATAGGATGACCACAATTTGTAGCATATTTTCAATATTGTCAAATTATGTAATTATAAACTCAAAAACTGCACGGAAATTCATACGGTTTTCACCAATAGATAGAGAAATTCCTGACGAAGTTTTAGGTGTATAATTTACTTTTTACCTGCGACTTCGCCCGCGAAAATTATCCCGGGATGAAAGGTACCCTTCTATGTATGCCCTTCTCCATACTTCAAACTACGTGTGTGCAAAATTTCAAGAAGATTGGTTGAGTACATAGATCGTGAAGAGGTAACAAACAAACTAACTTCCACATTTGTAATATTAGTAGGGATAAAAGGGAATTGTAATATTGGTTAGGATTATGTTTTTACACGAGCGAATCCGGAAGGGGTCGCTAGTAAAAGCATGAATCTCACCTAAACCGACTATGTCCATACGGCCACTGGGCACCGTGCACATTCACCAAATGCCTAGTCAGTCTTTCTCCCCTTGTAAAAGTCTTCATACTATCATCAGGGCACATATGACAGGCGTATTTCCTTTGAACTTTGGGCTTTTTCCTCCTTTCCTCTTCGGAGTCAGATGTAGATTCGTCGACTTCCGATTTACCTTTGCGTCGCCGTTTGCGTGTGTGAGTGCGCATGTGCATTTTCAAGTCCCATTTCATTACTCCCCTGTAACATTTGTTATTTAATTATATCTTATTGAAATAAATTTGTAAATGTGCAATAGGTGGACTTTTTGTTTATTTATTTACCAAAGAATGATACAATGTGTTTTAATTACAATCTTAACTTAGAATAAACTTATATAATATTTATGTTACTAACCACACATTTAACTGTCGAGTGCGCATGCGTAGATAAAAATAAATAAATAATGAATAAATGAGGACAAACATATTGAGCTAGCCCCAAAGTAAGTTCGAGACTTGTGTTATGGGATACTAACTCAACGATACTATATTTTATAACAAATACATATATAGATAAACATCCAAGACCTGGGCCAATCAGAAAAAGATCGTTTTCCATCATGACCCGACCGGGGATCGAACCCTGGACCTCTCGGTTCAGTGGCAAGAACTTTACCACTGCGCCACCGAGGTCGTCAAGAATGTGATACTTTGTTTAAAACATTATCTAATAGTCAATTGGGTCATACAGAGAATGCAGCTTCAGTCTGGAAAAATATAGAGAAGATTTCGGTGTATCTTGTGCACACCTTATGCACTACAATGAAATGCGTGACGTTAAGGGGCGGGTATATTTCTTTTTCCGCTCGGAGTGGGACGGAGCCGTTTCTCCGCTCCGTCTGCCTCAGCCCCGTGTATCGTTATACAACATTTACTAGAGAAATGGCGAAGCGTTACCTCTTAATTTTCGCCGGCCGTACCAGCGCAGGGCACCTTAAATTCGTCTACTATATCTACTACACTACCTAAGAACACACATACTTGTATTGGCAGTGCGGACAGTGGTGTATGCGGCTGTGGCGGTCGTCGATGTGCCTGTAGCGCACGTGCTGCGCGAGCGCCGCGGTGGTGGGCGCGGACATGTCGCACATCGCGCACGCGTACGCGGAGATGTGTTGTCGCGCGTGACATCGCAGCAGATACTCAGTCGCGTGCAGTTTGCCGCACACGGAACACGCGAACTCCGTGTTCGGATTAACGTTCTGAGTTTGTAATAAATATATATAAGATCGTGGAAATTTTGAGTTTTGATGGAAAATGGTGGCGAAATTTCGTATCATGTGTTTGTGCAAAAAAGTTGTGAATATTTAATGAGTAGAAACATATCGAGTTGAAAAAATATTATTCACTAGCTGTCGCCTGCCGCTTCGCCCGTGGTCTATGTTTGACATCGGGTTATTAACTATACTATTGGGGTATTATGTAATCTATGACTATACCAAAAACAGGTCTAAATCTGTGCTAAGAATAATAGGAATTAAATATAACAGATGAACTGATAAACTTACTTGTCTCCTAACATGATCGGTCAATTTCCTATAACTCGCGAAGTGTAGCCCACAATGATAGCAAGCTATGACCCTCTCGCCAGTGTGTGACCTCATGTGAACTCTCAAAGGGTTCCTCTTGATAAAAGTGGCGCCACATCCAGCCCATGAGCAGAGGAAGTCTTCCGAGTATCTGATGTGTGCACATTCCACATGGTCGAACAATGCCTGGAATATTTATTGAATAATACTCAGGCAGCTATTTTAAATATCAATTTGGTTATAATCACAGCAGAAAGTAGTAAGCTCATTTTTTTGAGGTAATCCTCGAAGCGCACTTGTTTCAAGCGCACCCGTTTCGACGGGTGCGCTTGATACAAATGCGCACAAAAATTGTTCTTCGAAGAGCACCAGTGCACTTCGATAAATACTAAAAATAATAAAATTTCATTCTTCGAAACGCACCTACGTTTTAATATAGGGAAGGGCATGAAGTTAACATAATGATGATATCGATAATCGTTTAAATTCGTTTATTTACCAAATACCATTTATAATAGTAATAATACCAATTTGACAGAAATATAGGTATATATATAATATTATAATAATTCGACGATGTTTTAAATCCTACTTTGCGCATCGCGATGTTTATGTTGCTATGTAGGGTATGTATCATCTTAGGTTTTACCGCAATGTGATTATTAAACATATGTACATTACTTATTTCTGTGTTTTATTTATATATATTCTTTACTCTATAAAAAATACGTAACATATTTTTCGTTTGTCATACTCGGAAAGTATGATGTTTGACCTGGATACCACACTATGGCAATAGAACCATTCCTCACTAGGGTGGAAAAAAATCGATATAATGTATTATTCATGGCTCTTCCTTATATTATTTTTAAACGTGGGTGCGCTTCAAAGAACGAAATTTTAATATTTTTAGTATTCCTCAAAGGGCACTTTTTTGGTGCGGTTCGAGGAATAATTTTGGTGAGCTTCGACGGGTGCGCTAAATACGAGAGCGCTCCGAGGAATACCTCCACTTTTTACGCAGACTGACTGGCTTTGCAGCATCACAGCCCGGAACACAACGGGAACATGCTTGACATGAGAGAGAGAGCTCTTCACACCTGATGTCTATATCAGACAGCGAAAATTGTATAATATGAGTAGTCAACTCACTTTATCTTCAGTAAAACTAGCGGCCCATCCCGGCTTCGCTCGGGTAAAATAATAATCAATATAATAATAATAAATAAAATAATAATAAACTATACACCTATACCTTCCTCAGAAATCACCCTATGTATTGGTGAAAACTGCATGTAGAACACCTGCATAAAGTTTATTGCGAACAGACAGACGGGGCAGAGAATTTTGTTTTATAATATGCAAGCATGTTGTTCAGGGGCTCCTATTGATAATTTTTTGCGAACTCTGAGCTTCAGGGAGTCACAGCTCTGAAAGTAACCAAGATCATACATGTATGAGAAAGAGGTAAGCAATATATACCTGTATAGCATCAAAAGATTCGTTACAGCCAAACCATAAGCAGGTGTGAGGCGAGTTCAATGGTGGCAGTTGGTTCCTCTTACTCGAGTCTTTCCGGCATCGGTCCAGCTTTAAAGTTGCTCGGCCATTAAACCCAATCGCCATGAGACGCGCATGATAAGCATGGTAGTTCATATGTCGGACCATCTCAGTGAAATCTGATGTTTTGTGTCCACAAATATCCCAGAGGCATACATATTCCACTGGAATGAAAGTAGTATGAATTTCATATATTACTAGTGGGCTATCCCGGCATTACTTGGGTAAAACCATAATACATTGTACATCGCATTGGATCACTTGTTAAACTTCACACTAGGTACTAGTGTGTTATTATAATATTAAAAAAAAAAATTTAAAACTCAAAATCAAATCATTTATTCCAAAATTAGACCTTCACCTTCTCATATATTTTAAATCAAATGATATTTACCAATGCTACAAACTACTAACATTTCAAAACAACCACTGCTGAGAAGAAATGCCAAAGAAACCCATTTAAAAAGGGTCTCCACACTCTTCCCTTATCATTCCAAAATGTTCCTGTATCATCTTATTCATCAATATATTACATTTATTATGTCAAAAAAGTACTCACCACTATCTTCTTTACCAATAACATGTAAACCAGAACTATGTTGCCGAATGTGTGTCTGGAAACGTTCATAATTTCCAAAAAAATCGCGACAAGCTTGCCACTCACACTCCATGCGTAATTTCTCCACACGCAGCTTCAGTCTGGGCTGGAAATAACAAAAGAACATAGTTATAGCTCAGATAGCTATAATTAAAATAAAATCAACCAAGTTTAAGCACAGTAGGTTAGGATGGACGAGAAACACATAGGTATCTATGAGTCGTTTATTAAGACAAGTTGGGAGGTTGCCTTCAACAATTTCTTCGTAGCCCAATAACTTTTCCAAGCGTTATTAAACTTAGCCAAGGATATAGTTATCAAGGTTAGAAAAATACAAACCACTGCTTTAGGCTCCACTGCAGGCTCTTCAACACCAGCGGGCACGGTTGCGTCATCGTCAACAGCCGATAACAAAAACTTCTTTCGCTCCGCATTCGTGCGTATGATAAATTCTATGTCATTCTGATTCTGCACATTTTTGGACTCAAGACTATTTTGATGTTGAAGCCAGCCAACACAACGCGCAAGTTTGGTTTTTTGAACATTTGGTTTTTTAGGTTTTTCTTCCATTTCCGATTTTCCCTCCATTATTGCTATACTATCAGCTGTCTCATCAACACATTAATGTTTAGATAGGTACCATAATTTCATATTATGAATGCCGTTTTTCTCTTTATGATAATGAAATAAGGCTCATTTAATGCATTCACGTTATTAGCACCTTTATTGAAAACAAATACTAATTTAAAATAAATAAGTACCAACTGTTCTAATACAAAATAAATTCACTGAAAGAAATAATGAAATAACGACAGAAGACTCAAGACAGCAGTTGAGTGACATGACATTGACATTTGACGTAGTTGCCATAAGAATAAATCATTTTAGCCTACTAACAGTGCCTCTTAATGTAACCATAGATAGTAATTAAAGATGCTAATATGCTATCGATTACCTTTGTTTAGTTGAGCTCTAAAGGCTTTAAACCCGCGCGCGTGGCATATGTGCGACTATTAAGCTCGAGTAGTGTCTTTTTTAACACTTATGACGTAGTACTTACTTTATTATTATTGTTTACTTGTGTGCACTATTACCATTTGGTGTTTGCGTTTGGACGTCATTATTATAATTGAAGATCGTCAGCATACAAATTTCATATATATATCATGCAAACCAGATAGAGTTAATTCAGCCGTTTCAAAAATAAACAACGATCTTGACCGGTTGAACCAATGGTCTAAACTGAATTTCCTCCACTTAAACCCAAATAAATCCAAGTATATGATACTAGCCACTCAGCACCAATTAAATGAAATTCAATCTCAATCGCCACAATTATACATAAATGGGCAGTCTATTACTTCTACTTCAGAAGCTCGTAATCTAGGTCTGTTGATGGACTCTGAACTTCGTTTTCATTCATACATAGTAGAAATTTCCCGTACCTAACTGCTTTTACCGTTTAAAACTTTTCTACAAAATAAGAGATTATCTTTGCCTTAAACTTCGTATCGTAATTTGTCATCTGTTACAATATTCCATAAACGCATCAAAGAGTTTATTTCGGCAAATTGAGGACAATACATTGAATTATTAATTTCTAGTTTCATATTTATACTTTATTATTTAAATATATATACCAAACTATCGATGATCACTTGATAACTTCGATAGGTAGCAAATCGATCGGGAACGGCATGGCAACATTATTTTCATTTGATTTGACGTTTTGTTTAGAAATTAAAAACGTGCTGTTGGTTGAGCATGTTGAGAAATTGAATTGAACGAGCGAGCGCGTCTTGTTGCGTTGCGGTCTTGCGGTAGCTGGCACAGCATCGCTCCCACGTTGCCGCATCAGCTCTTATCGGTATTTAAATATACATAAATAGATTATCATAGTATCTTACAGTGCAGTAATCGTGTAACGCTCGAGGGGTTGTTTTATATGATCTCTTGTGCGAATGAAATCAACAGTAATACTAGAGGAAGTAGTGAATAAAATAGACAACCTCGCTCTACCTCTTACAACCAGGATGCCAAACATCAAAGTTTTCAGTGGAAGCTCGCACCCAGACCTGGCGCAAAAAATCGTCGATCGCCTTGGCATTGACTTGGGCAAAGTGGTTACAAAAAAATTTAGCAACATGGAGACGTGTGTGGAAATCGGCGAATCCGTTCGAGGTGAAGATGTTTATATTGTTCAAAGCGGCAGTGGTGAGATCAACGACAACTTGATGGAGCTACTTATCATGATTAACGCATGTAAAATTGCATCGGCGTCTCGGGTTACAGCTGTTATTCCTTGCTTCCCGTACGCTCGGCAAGACAAAAAGGACAAGAGTAGAGCTCCGATCACTGCCAAACTTGTCGCCAATATCTTATCTGTCTCTGGCGCCGATCACATTATCACTATGGACCTTCATGCTTCCCAAATTCAAGGATTTTTTGACATTCCTGTGGATAACCTCTTTGCTGAACCAGCTGTTTTGAAGTGGATCAAAGAGAATATTCCTGACTGGAAAACTAGTATTGTTGTGTCTCCTGATGCTGGTGGTGCCAAAAGAGTCACATCCATTGCTGATAGACTCAATGTAGAGTTTGCTTTGATCCACAAAGAAAGAAAAAAGGCCAATGAAGTTGCTTCTATGGTTTTAGTGGGTGATGTGAAGGACCGTACTGCAATATTAGTTGATGATATGGCTGATACTTGTGGCACAATTTGCCACGCTGCTGAGAAACTCATAGAAGCAGGTGCTATAAAGGTCTATGCTATATTAACTCATGGTATCTTCTCTGGGCCAGCTATTTCAAGAATCAACAATGCCTGTTTAGAAGCAGTTGTGGTCACAAACACAATACCCCAGGAGAGACACATGCAAGAATGTCCGAAAATCCAGTGCATTGATGTGTCTATGATGTTGGCAGAGGCTGTGAGACGCACCCACAATGGAGAGTCTGTGTCATACCTATTTTCTAATGTTCCATATTAGTCTTACATAATTTAAGGTTAGGTCTTGTAGTACTTTGATGCATCTTCATCAAGTTCTTGCTGACCAATTTACAGTTATTATTTTATTTCTATTAACATTTAAAAGTTGATGAGATTTATGTTAACTAAAAAACTGGTGATATTTTGTTAAAAGCCTCAAGAGTTGATGTTGAATGTTTTATTTTAGATGTAGTTTTAATATTGTTGAATAGTGGCCTAATGCTATTCTGACAAGTATAATCTCAAAATATATTGCTGATTATTTACTATTGCAATTGCAAAATGTATGTCAAGTTCAAGTTGACAACAAACTTTAGTGAAAATGTCAGCAGTAGGCTTGCTATCAAGCCTACTAGAAATACCTATGTATTTCTGCTATGGAATCCAGATTTAATTTTGTGTACCTACATTAATTAATGAACTTTGGGTATATATTCATTCTTCAATGACCAATAATATAAATGATAACACATCTTCTGGCAACTGGTGCAAAATAGTAATTGTAATAATTCAGGTAATCACCAATTTGGAATCTAAGTGCATTTACTGTTGCAGTATGTTTTTATTGTTTTTCCATTAACCTCTAACATTGGTTTCTTAATATAGATTATTATGAAATAATTTTAGTTGATAAATTATAAAAGACAAAGTATCATTAAGGATGCCATTCTGATGTTTTTTCATCACTTGGAAATCAGGATTGTAGGAGAAATTATTTCTCTTTTCAGGAGAAATTATACTGTAGCATCAAATCTATCAGTTGCTTTATAGAAATGATTGGATAAGATAACAATACATCATTTTATTTATACCTAATGATGAGATAAAATCAGGTTTATCTGGTTCACAAGTGGTAAAAAAGCTACCACCATAGAGTTATGTTATAGTATAATTTTCATATATTATAGTTAAATTTATCATCATATTTTTTCTATCATGACTTTAGATGTAGGTAGGTATATTATTATATTACATATATGGTGGCCTTTGTATTCCCTCAGGGAATTATTTGAAAATGCTCATTTAGGTTGGAAAATGCCAGTTATGATTTTAAATATAAATATATGCAGTGTATAAATTGGCGATCATGTATATAATTTTTTTTGGCAGAAAGGCATTGGCTTAATATGTATTAAAAAAATTATAGATTTTTTAAAAATAAATTTTATGTATATTCGGTCTGTATACCTACTTTTAAGGATTAATAAAAAATTCTTCATATTTTGATTTTTATACACAACTTCCTTTCTCAAGCTATACATCTATCTCATACTGGCCCTGTCGGCTTGATATATTTGATAATTGTAGGTAGGTACAAGCGGCGTATTTACAAAAATTTTTGTTATGTCAAGCTGTGGCCACTACATTTCTGACTATCTGTAATTGGCAAACTGCCAAAAAATTCTCGTAACTTGTTGATATAAAGATAACTGGAAGAACGGTGAATATAGAATGTATGAAAATTGAAATCATAATTAAACACTACGATTAGTTTGAACACGTGGTC
Source organism: Plodia interpunctella (assembly GCF_027563975.2). Taxonomy (NCBI): domain Eukaryota; kingdom Metazoa; phylum Arthropoda; class Insecta; order Lepidoptera; family Pyralidae; genus Plodia; species Plodia interpunctella. The sequence continues at coordinate 2,714,578 of NC_071308.1, read as the reverse complement.
ATTGTTAGAAAATCCTTGAACTACATGCTTTCTTATCAATAAAAAACTAATATAAAACATACATAAGCACACACACTTTGAGAAAATTATGTACTAACGTAGTACTAATACTGTGTATATAACACTAGTAATATATAAGTAGTTCAATAAAAGAGCATAATGAAATGTTTACTCCGATGAACACCGATGAAATTATAAATCTAGATTTTCAATTCGGGGCGAGAATAGGTACTTAGCGCGTTCAAAGTAAATCAAAAACATTGTTAAAACTGATAAAAATACAAAAACTTCAGCTTTGTGGGTCTCTGTTGCCCGAGTTTGTAGTTTTTATTTCTGTTGTCCCACTGCTGGGCAAAGGTCTGTCCCATTGCATCAAGGCAAATAAAAAAAACCTGAGAGCTATACCATGAAACACGTAAACTAGTACGTCAAAGAAAAGAGATAGGGATATGGGAAAATTAAAAAGTATGTGGACGTTAGTAACGTGCTACCTAAGTACATGTTTGTTTTTAGAATATAAAAATGTACTCTGTGGTTTGTACGTTTCGTGGTAGGCCTTTTGGCCGGAGGTTGCTCTAGATAGAGAAGTACTTTCATGTCACCACTTTATCCAGAGCAATAGTATTCGTTTATCGAGTAATGGCCACACGGCCACACCTCCAAAATCCCCTTACAGGATATGTATGTAAGGTAGACACCAATAAGTATTAAGGTAATATTTATTTAGAATTACTATCAACTATAGCTAGGGAGGAATAGGTAATACAGCCAGGCACTAATTACACACTTATGCGATTAAGTATTATTTCGCAGACTTTAAAAACTCCTTAGTTACATCTTACATCATATCAATCTGTATCAGCTAAAACTTGACCCGTGATGTCGTCAAAGCAATGATGTAAATTGTTTGTTAATAGAGCGTCAAGTGCTCTTATTGAGCGGTTCTGTATTAAATTTCTAGTGAGTATATAGAGGTCATCGTAGTAAATTAATGACAAAAAGTGCCAAATTGTAGACAAACCTTTAAAATCTTAATCTGCCTATTGAAATTGTATTGGCCACCTTGATTGTTATGTTACCTACTTCTATCTAACTACCTTGTGTACTCATATTAGGTAAGTGCATATACCTAAACCTTCCTCAAGAAATGACCAATCCAATAGTAAAAACCTCATCGATATTAGTCACAACGAGTTAAAAACGGACAGGGATGCAAATACCACAATATGCATAAAGCTATTTTAAGTATTGATAGTACAGAAATGTATGAAATGTTTATAGCACTGATTTTACCTCGTACAAAAGTATTTTTATCGTAGTGGGCAGAGGGTTATCGTCGTGCGACCCCCTATTAATACTAACGTCATGACTATCTTTATTATTTCATTTAATAAATAAACATGTTTTCATGTTTGCAGGCGTAACTTTGTACACCATTGCGTCTCCATTTAAATTTAGAAATTGTATTTGCTGTAAAGTAGGCCATATTGTTGCAACGTTAAGATGAATATAAACCATAGCAAATTATACAAATGATATCATTAAAGTTGTTGACAATAAATATACCAAAAAAGTTAAATAGATATCGATCGACAAGAAAACGCGGGAAGACTTTAGATATTTGTTGCTGGCAATAGAAGTGTGTCGTGCTCATATGGTGAAAATAAAATCAATATTATTAGTAATCCGACCTATTTTAAAATACACAATAATAACAAGATAATTTATTATACTACCCACGCATGCAAATAAAAAACTAATGTGAATATACATCCTATCCCAAAGGAATGGTGTGTACTAAAATTATTTACCTATCCTCTCGATAGCAGCCACGCTCAATAATCTGATACACGAAAACTTGTTCCTGTGATTACTTCAGGAAAAATCGTATCACATGATTCGTCTTGGAGCTTTTAAATTCAGCGCCTAAAAGTCGCATATTATAGTCCTCGAGAAAATTAAGTAATAGTTCAGTGAAAATGGAGGTTATCATTATTTGAAAACAAAAAAAAATATTTGAAAATAATTTATTTTTAATGTTTTGCATATAAAATTAATTATCAAATACTATCTTTTTGCCTTGGAATGGCAATATACCAGACTTTTTCTTCTTAGCTTCCCAAGATGGGTGTAACTTTTCTGGTATTTCATCCGCTATCTTATTGTATTGTAATTTGCTGTTGGCAACATTTGACTTCCCATGTTGATTATTATTATTATATTTTCCATCCTTAAAACTATTTCTACCATCGTCAGATTGTTTATTAAAATTATTACTGAACCTGTTTGATTTCTCAAAACCATTTTGTTTATTGAAATTTTTATTATCAGGAAAATAATTATCTCTTCTAGGCTTTATTTTAGGAACATGTCCAAACATGGCTGCTCTTCGGAGTTTCCTGTTGCCTTCTTTATGTATTTCTTTAACTTCATCTGGCTGTCTGGGTTCAGCTACTGACATATAATTTTCTCCGGTAGATGTTATAAAGAATGGATCAACAATTTTAGCTTCAGATACTTGCAGTCCTTCTGTATCCTTTTTGAATTTCCTAGATAACAACTTTTCATTTAAATTCTTGTTTTTCTTATTATCTTTTTTCATAACATTTTTTTCATGTCTTTTAATGGGTATATGGGCTATGGGCTTTATGGACTCTACCATATTAATTTTTTCCATAGAATTGTTTTGTTTAGCCTTGGGATTTGCTATTTCTGACCTTTGATCACTATCACCACTATCAGAATCTACCATACTTATATCATTGCCATCAGCATCACAGTCTTTTTCATCAGCACTTGATAAGTTTGAACCATTATCACTGGCTTTCTCTTTATCATTAGATAACTCATCATCAGAAATATCACTTTCATTAGATAGTTTACTGTCTTCACCAATCTCAACATCTTCTACATCCCAATCACCTTCAGAATTAACAACTTTATTATTTTTCCCTTTCTTTTTCTTTTCTATAGCTTCCTTTTTGAGTTTCCTCCTTTCTTGTCTAGACATAAACAAATCTTCAATGGGCATATTAGAAAATCTTCCTCTGATAAATCTGTATTTTTCTTGTAAAGACTTGTGAAGTAATAATCTGGCACATGCTTTTTCTTGGTCTGCTTTTGGATTGTTTAAATATTGTTTTAGTTCCTTTTTGTGTGTTACTATAAATTTTGCCAAGTCTTTAGGTTTTATTTTCTGTAATTAAATAAACAAATATTAAGGGCAAGTTCAGTAATATGTTATACAGATAATTAGTATACTTCTCAATAATTTCTAAGAGAACCAGATGGAATAACTCTATATTTTGTTACTACCAGCCAGCAAGGACTGAAGATCAAGATTATTTATCATGAAAGCAAATAATATCCAATATTATAAATGTAAAAATATGTCTGTCATACTTTTACAAGTAAACTAAGAATAGATAAGCTGAGGTTAATCAAAGATTTGGACTTTATGTCTGAAATAATATAGACATTACAGTTGTTTAAGTGGTGGTGGTCAAGTGGCCAATACAGTCTGCCTGTGATTTTTTTCATAGACATTTTGTTCATAGACCACCACTTACTTTTGTTGAAAGAAAACATTGTGAGGAAACCTGCACACACTAGTTGATACTTCAAGTTCATGCATTCATATGCATGTGGTTACTTGCCACTAGATGCGGTGGGTAGTCATTAAAAGTCATGTCAGGTGCTTTTCATCATAAATAAATTTAAGAACGAAACTATTTTCCATTTTACTCTGTTTCCTGCCATAGATTATATCTTCTTATAAGATACAACTTTTACCTTGTCTTTTAGGCGACTTGAAATTTGATACCAGTTTTAGCAATTAACACAGTTGAAAAGAAGAAGATGTAGCCAACAGCATGTAATAAATAATCTATTATTACTATTGGTTAATACCTTAATGGCTAGAACTTCATTCACAGCAGATTCAGCTTTCCTCTTAAATTTTTGCTCTAAATGATCAGGTACTTTCTTCTGAGTCATGGTCTTAGCTTTCCTGGTAAGTTTATGAATGACTTGAATCTTTGCTTGATTTAATTTCTTCTTTAATAAAATAACCTGAAAATTACATTTAAAAATTTGAATAGAGTTTTGTGGATGGATGAGAAATTGTGCATAGTGGTTAAGTTTTAATAATTTAACCATTCACCAACACAACAGTCATAATAGGTAGAGTACTGTCATAAGCTTTGATTAAATATAATGGAACATAAGTAAACTATATCCTATATTTAGCTGCATGTAAGATTTAAAAAATAAAATAAAAATACATAAGTATAATAAGTATGCGAATTAAATAAACATTATAAAAACCTACATACAAAAGTTCAGACATGAGAATGTTTTGTGGTGGTGTATTCATTACTTATATGTGTAAGTAGTGGCTTACGAAAACTACATAATTTGTGAACTGTGTTGTATTTTTAGTGTTGTAACATTACGTTTTATGCTCTCAACAAGTGGTTTCTATTTCTACTTGTGACCGTAAATACTTACCTCATTGTTAAATGCTTGTTTCACTGCCCCAACTTCCATTGCAAACGCGAAATAATTATATATTTATCATGTATTATAAACACAGAATAACAACAAAAAAGACGATTTCAAAAAGAGCGATATGACTTTACACCTAACCACATTTCTTTTCTTTATTTATACTTTGTGACATATGCCTGAGCTGACAGTGATAGATTATATGCTTGCCTAGTTGCGAAGACTGCAAAGGACGACGCGACGCGATGACGACGACATTATAACAACGCTAAAAATTCTCCGAGAATATATACGCGGTTCATTCTCGGGAATATTTCCAAGAGAAATTTCCTTTGAATATCCGGCTAAATCCAATGAGAATTTTCTAGAGGAAGGGAGTGGGGAAGTGCATTGACTGTCAATGTCAACGTCAAGGCAGTAAATCTTTTTCGTCGGATCTGTCAATCCGTAAAGTACGTAAAGTTATTTAGAAAAATAATTCTCGTTTATATTTGTAATCTCTCATGCTTATATTATTTTACGAATTAAGTTAGGCCGCTGATTAGTTTTGTGTTGTATATGTGCATTTATTTTAGCACTGAACGTTTGTAATATTTCAGCATGGCTCCCCGCTTCGAGATTGCGGTTGGTTTACGAAAAGGCCACAAAACCACAAAGATATCTGCAGGCAGAAAGGGTATTACAGACAAAGCCATCAAAATCAGACCAGCTAGGCTAAAGGGTGTAAGTACCTATATGTTTTGCATTATATTTGTTCATCTGAAGTAAACATATTATGAGGTTATGTTTGTATTGAGAAGGTACCTACTTGATATAACAATTACATTTAATTGTGCCTACTTGTTTTATTAGGAAGGCCGTTCCGAATGGTGTGGGAGCTAAGCTATTGGGTACATATTTCGTAACTTTGCAACTAAGTCTAAATATGCCAAATTGTTACGGTACTTATATTGCCATTGAATAATGTAGAGATTACCACAAAAGGTCTTTTGGTCTTTTAATGCTGAACAGCCAGCACTATGAATATGGTTACTTTTTATTATAACCTGAATGGACACAACCCAATTGTTATAGTCAAGATTGCACAAACAAAAAACATGACAGATTATAATATTTATTGTCCATAAAAACAGTGACAATATAAAACAGTAATGCATACATATGCACCAATGGTGAGCTTATTACTATGCAATTTTAATTATTTGTCATCAACTAATTCCGTAGGTAATTATTTGTCATCAACTAATTCCGTAGGTATGTAATGAAAAATTTTAATAAAATTTCTATTGTGAACATTGTTTTTACTTTAATTTCAGCTGCAAACCAAACATTCAAAGTTTGTCCGTGACCTGGTTCGCGAGGTTGTCGGCCATGCCCAGTATGAGAAGAGAGCAATGGAGTTACTGAAGGTACACATCTGACTAATAATCTCGTTTAGGTCCACATAGAAAACACTATATTATCACTGCCTGCCAGGCATACACTCTTTATGACAGCAGTTGTTGCCTATAATCTATTAAACTTATGCCCAACTCTTGACATCCATGGGAAGATATGGAGAGGTCCTATTTTAGGGCAGAAAACTCACACCTCTTGATTAAAGTTTTGATGTGAGTTAGCTTATTTACTTTACACTAGAATAGCACATTGAATATTTCCTATCTAGAAATTCCAATAGAAGAAGCCCCAGAGCAAAAGTAACCTATGTTTGAATGGGAGTCCTTAACTACATAACCAGTGGTTTTGTTATCTGTGAAAGCAGAACAGACTTTCACTTTTATAATATTAGTATATGGATTCACAACATTAACACCAATACAAGAGTACAACAACTTTTTAAGAGCCAATAACATCGGAGCCATTGGGACTGCTTTCCTACTTTTTCTTTCCACTTAGCAGAGTCGTCGACATCCCTATTTGGCTACCTATTAACATTTAACCTTACCCTATTATTATTTAACAAGAACTATTTGGCAGGTGTCAAAAGACAAGCGTGCACTGAAATTCCTGAAGCGTCGTTTGGGCACACACATCCGTGCTAAGAGGAAGCGTGAGGAACTCAGCAATGTTCTCACACAGATGAGGAAGGCCGCTGCACAGGCCCACCATGCGCACCATTAAGTGAAAATAAATAAGTTTAAAAACTAATTATGCTTTTAATTTAAGTCTAAAGGGAATCATTTCTTTCTTATATCAAATAGTATTATTAATACTGCTTATGAAGAATGGGAGGGATTTCTGGAGTGTGAAAAATTGTCACAGTAGGTATTATAATATTCTGATTATTCCCAGTAGCCCTCTATAGCCCTGGTCCTACTAATTCCATGATTTTTAGATATCATGCGAATATGATTTATGTAATGCAGTTTTATTACTATTTTATACTTACATAATGTTATCCAAAAAATATAGCCTATAGAAATGTACTAGGAAAATAACCTACCAGAGATCTAAGAACATAGGGTACCTAGTGTTCTTATATAGTTAGTGGTACAGCTACTGATTTTGATTGAATATATCCTACTAACTAATATTATAAATGGGAAAGTTAGTCTACGAAACGAAATGATCTAAGACGAAACAGTATAATAATCTAAATAAAGTTCCATGAGCTGCCTCTTAATAACAAATATTGTGACGTCACAATATTTATTAATAATAAATAATAACAAATATTGTGACGTCATAAGTTACAAATTTGTAAAAGTCTGATATAAGTTTACAATGGTGGAAAATGTATATCATCTTTGATTTTTTTATATAAACCAATTCAATATAAAAAAGTCTAATTGAAAATATTTAAAAATAATTTAAAAAATGTGTATTTCAACCTTTCCTCTCTTCAATATAAATTTACATTTTATGTAAAATTGTAATTACAGGTGTTTTTTGCAATTGTAAATGTTTATTGAAAATCATTTGTAATGTAAATTGGTATGGATTTTATTTGAAAAATTCCTACATTAATTGTAAGGTTTATTGAACAACACTTGTCAGAAAACTGAAAATGTGTCACTTATTTAAAAATTGTGGACTTATAAATGTAATCTTTATTGAATTGGGCCCTGGTAAACATTTTCTTCAGTGTTAAATATACCACATGCAACTTGATTATACAATCTTAGTTAGATGAACAAAGGAATGACGAGTGCATGTGGTCAAGTGACCATTCAAATTAAATGTTATGTGTTGTATGTGCGAAAGTGTATGAAATTTCTGGTGTACTCGCAATAAGCAAGAAAAATGGCTATGAACCCTAAAACAAAATATCATAAACATCAAAATTTTTCATCTCATGAGTATAATTTGTTTTTTTATTAATCAGCAAATATTATAATCCAATTTATTATTTTTAATTTTTCACATGTAAGTTTTAATACTTAAAAAGGTCGAGACAACAAAGCTCTTTTGTGCTTTGGTCCTAAACAACATAGATGTATTAAATTGTATTTTAGTACATATATTTGGAGACTGAGACAACTGCGGTTGTCAAATAAAACTAATCATTGATACTGTGGCGACATCTACCACGCCACATGCACAACGGCGCAGATGTAAAAAGCCGACCAAACGCAACTAATAACAAGCCACACAAGTGATCCAGGACAATACGGACAGATGGCACGACGGTCGACTCACTATGGACAGCTAACAAGCCTAGACCGCGCAGACAGTGCGTTTTCGATTGGAAGCATAAATATAACCTCCGACATGACACCGTCGGAGCCGTGCGGTTCCCCGGCGCTGCACCTAGCCTGGCGGGAAGATCTTCCCTTTGTGGCGGTCGAGCATAATCACCTAGCTCCGCTACAATACTAAAATAAAATGTAACACTTCAAGTGGTCGGTGTGTCCCTATCGTAGAATGTCTAACAAAAATAGTTATACTCGCTGATCCTACTTTGATAGCGATACTTTGTACAGGGTGTTATAATATATGCATACGAAGTAAGTCATAAAAAAGATTACCCAAGGTTATATATATCACTTCATTAGTCCCTTGTGTTTTTGTGTTGTCCTATAAATAGGGCATCATGGTCTTGTAAAGTACTTAGCTTATTTGTTTTTTTTTTAAATATTGATTGATGGGATCCTTCCCAGGGCTTGGTTGCCCAGCAGTGGGACAGAGTAGATTAAAAAAAATATATTTTAAGTTTTACTCTCTGCAACTTACAAATAATAATTAAATTACATTTGTGTCTCGTTTGTATGTGAAAGGGGGTAATAAAGTAAGTTTTTTTATGTAATGTTAACTTGACAAGTTGACTTATTCTGAGAATTTATTATGCACATTGTTTTGATAAATAAAACTTTATTTTCTTTATTTCCAAGTTTTTATTTAGTTTCGCCTGTACCAATGTTTGTTTGTAGGCAGTTACTCAAATCTGCAAGTTAAACTCCAATAGAAATTTCAGGGAAATCTTTCAACGATTTACTGCATGAATATGAATTATGCACATTTTTTGTCACAAAAATCTGTTTACTTGTCACGTCAAGTTTTTTTTTGTAGATAAAAATTGCGCTATTAGTACGCATCCATTACAGCGCCCTCCGCCATTACAGTAATTTTAGGACGGTGCAATTTAAAAAAAGCTCACAGTCAAAAACTCGAGATTTTGGATAACTAATGTGTTTATGGTTTATACCAGAGATAAAAGAAATATATGGTTTATACATGGAATTAGTAAGTACTTCCGGAGTACCTACTAATTCCATGGTTTTATACCTTCAATGTAATGTTTTATATCTGTGGTTTATACATATGTATGTGACATTCCGCGAGAAAAAGTATTCCCTAAGGAGGGAAATCCTTAAGACGTTTCACTTGCTTATTTTCATTAAAGATGCGCATAATTTAATACGTCGTCGTACGTCGACATCGAGTGCCTTCGATTTGTTCGTACGCGGCTCTACCTACTCTGGTTGTAATAAGGGTGATATTTAATCGGCTGATTCCATAAATATCCTTAGATTACTTATTTCTACTCAGGGGCATTTCTTCTAAAAATAATGTCTTCAAGTCATTAACAGCCCCTTTTTGAGTCTTCTCTGTGGCTCTTTTTGAGTTTCCTCGTCTCCCAACTTCCATTACTGAAACCTTTTTTCCTTATTTTAAAATAACTGTGATTTTTCACTTATGTAGGTCATAGTGTCGCAATTTCCAAGATAGTGTTCACAAGAGCGCGCGACGTTTTTACGCTAGAGCGCGCCCTCTTATTAAATGCAAATAACTGTCAGCACGGGCCGAATTGCGCTGCTCTGGAGCAGTGGCTTTGACAGCAGTGGCTTTTTTTAACTTTATGGATAACATCTTGTCTTTGCCTGTGTCGGATTGAGGATTGGGAAGGATGTATAACGTGAAGCCTGGGGAACCATTACCGTCACCTCGCCATCGTACCCAAATGATAGAGAATTTCATTTACAAATCGACACATTATGTGATACGACTTCTTTCTTTCTTTGTGTTTTCCCTTTTCTTTCCTCAGCTGGAACCCAGGGACCTCTTCTACTTCTCTCTACCCTCTACAACCAGGTGGCCTAACATCGGTCCTCCAACCAATAGTACACAATACCCAATTGACTTTACCGAAATTCTTAAACGATATCTTCTTAAACGATTTGGGCGTCGTTAATTTTACTTATAATAGCAATATGAGGAAGTTAGAAGTGCAAAGGAAGAAATAGGCACATACCTAACTTTAATTTTAGAAAAAGTACCCTTCGTCGTGCTTTGGGATCACGGAATAATAAATCGGGTGTATCCGCGGGCAGAAGCTAGTCGCATCTTAAATAAATCTAACCTTCATAGTGGTTTCGGAATCTGCAATTTGGACAACGGATGTGGCACCTGCAATTAATTCAGCGTTGATTCAACAGAGGAATGTCTAATTGCATACTCTGCACTTAACAGATGACTTGGTTAATTTATGGTAGCCATATTGGATTCGGATAAGGTGACAGATGGCGCGCTTAGTTGGCAAGGAGGTCGTATGTCAAACGTGTTGTATGTACCTACAGGTGACTGACAGGGTGCTGATAGGGTTCAAAACTCCTGCCCATGGAATACGTAAATCCATATTCCTGCTGTACAGACGCGGTATCGACTTCAGCTGGATCGCAATTGAATCTCGATAGATCCGGCATTACCATTTGTTTATAGCGTAAATAAATAGACAGGTCGATTCAAGAATCGAACTGAACTGTAAATAAATGTTGTCAAAACAACGAGTTTCAAAGACAAACTTGTAACCTTTGAAATAATACCGGAACGGTCGAGGTTCAATTGCGATCCAGTTGAAGTTATTAGCGCGGATTGTAGACCCATCTCGCCTGGCCCTGGCAAATGGGGCAAATCCAATAAATGCTGGCTTAATGTCGTCAAGCATGGTCTGACTACAGGCGTGCCAATGGTCTACTACTAGGGATGCCGATGATCTTCCGAAGTGGAGACGAAAAAGTACGAAAACTGACATGATCAGTTTTCCTCAGATGAGAACGCTCAGATGAGAGGGTGAGGAGACCCATTTCAACAGATGGAAGGCGTGGAAAGTAGGATGATAGCTCATATGACTTAGAAAAATTGAATGCCAAAAAATCACATAGCAACCATCACAGAATATTTTATCAAACGTTCATTACCTATGTCACGTTTGCATAAATAGTATCACGTCCTAAATGGATAATAATTATTACTAGTATTCTAAATTCTGTATTATTACTACAAAACACAGACTTATATTATCTACACTATCTTAAGTTATATATTATCTACACTTACATAAGTACTACATACTGGCAGAGAGGAACGCAGATAAAGAAAAACTTGCAAATGCACAGATGAGTTTCGAAATATGCTTTTATAATGTGATTGCAGGGTTCTTTATGATTCTATGGTTAAAATAAAATATTTAGTATAGGTAAGATGATTTCAAATCAAGTTTAATTTTTCCAACTTACTAATACTTATTGGCATACAATATTTACAGAAAATATCTAGTGCTCGAAGTACTAATTACATAAATTAAAGAAATAAGTAATTTACGCCAATTATAAGCTACGTATGTACCTACTTATAAGGTATATCTTTATAAGTATACCTTTCTACTACTATTGTACACACATTGATTCAAAAACACCTACCTATTGGTTGTTAGGTAGGTAATAATAATATTAAATTATTTTATTTCAGGTAATAACATAAGTACAGTATAAAACCCAATACAAATGCCAGTGACTACCAGTGAATATATGAATAGGTAAATACCTTAAAAAGTAACCAGACTTATTTTAAAATAGATAATACATAAAAATTAAACAATTTTCATGAATGGAAATAACTGAAAGTACCTACCTATAGGTATACTATGTCAAACTATTTTCGCAACGATCGAGGTTCAGCTGCGATCCAGCTGTAGTACCTATAACAATACTAGACTATAGTATACTATATGAATACTATAGTAGCTGATATACCTAACAGCTGAAGTATGATCGTATGATCGCAGCTGAACCTCGATCGTTGCGAAAATAGTTTGACAGATTCTGCTGTGCTGTGGCTCGATTTTCACACAATCGAAGTCCTTATCATCAGTTTTCTTCATTTTTTTACGGTCTAGGACTGTTTTTTTGCATTTACAAAATATCACCTTATTCGAGCTAACGCATCGATCATTCAAACTTTTAAGTTTATGAATTTGCTTAAAACAATAAAATTGCTATATTTTCATTATTAGTTATTTGCTATATTAGTTAGTAATCGTAATCTTAAAAAAAAACGATAATTATTATGAAATTAGAATGCCTAGCGAAATTTTACTGATGTTAAAAATCGTTTATTATTATGACCCAAAACGTACTGACATTTCTAATTCATACTTCCATACCTACTAATACTTATTATACCTAAATGCGAAAGTCTGCCTATCTGTCTGTCCGTCTGTTCAACGCAATCAATTTCATCAAAAATATTAACTATTTAAAGAATTCCGTTCCAACATAGGGTACTTTTTAAAAACATGACCAAATTACTATAGTGGAAAGTTTGTATGAATATCATGTCTGTTCCGTTTTCGTAATTAAATTCACGCGGGCAAAGCCGCGGTCAATAGCTAGCTGCTTTTTATTTTAAAAAAGTTAAAGAATAAGTAATTAAGCTTATGTATGTTTTGTCAGCTTCATTCTAGTTTGTCCCTATCGCACTTTACAATTTTGAGAAATTGGAAAAAAAGACACTTTCTGTCAATAGGAAGGTAACTACAGATTGTCTATTTTTTCCATTTTTTAACCCAATAATATAAATCTTAGTTTCACTTATTACAATATCAATTATTCAATTCCTAATCTTAATTTCATAACAGGAGAATAAAATACCTACTTACTTAATACTCGTAAAACATAATTTGTTTTCTTACAAATCTTTCCTGTATTTTGCATATCCACTTACACTACATAATAGTTATTAAATTGTATTTTTAAAGCAAACATTTTTTCATCTACCATCTAATCTTTCACATTTGGATGTGAATCATAGTATTATAATACATGTATAAATGTTTCATTGCATTCGATTCGCTTTCCCATGACGCTCGAGTTAAAACACAAATTTTAATAGCCTTTAGGGTTCCCCACTATTAATTCGAGTTATCAATATTTTATGTCATTGAAACGTTCCTGCCTGCACCGCACAGCAGGTAGAAACGTTTCGGCCAGACTAGATTTGTCCAGAAACATGCAGTTTTAAATATATTATTATTATATTAATAACACTTCTTACTATAATCCAGTATTTGGAGTGTGTAGGCTTTATAATGACAAAAGAAGACCATCCAGACGACTGATGAAGTCAGATGGTCTTCTTTTTGACCTTATCCCACTCATGTGGGGTCGGCACAGTATGTAAGTCCCTTCCCTCGAATTAAAACTTAACATACTGTAATAAGTTTTGGCTTAAATTTTTCAACCGGCCGCCTGCCTGACGTCAACCCTCCTTATGGTATGCATAGTTTAGATCTCTTCGAGTCGAAACATATTAGATTTACAAGTAAAGACTGTCCTCCAATGAGTTCTGTCAGTTCTCTTGTTTAGATTTAATTTAAAACTCAAATGAGTATATAACCACGATTCTCTGTTATATCTGTAATTTGTTTCTGTAATTTCTGTATTTGTAAGAGCTTTTGAGCATATTTGATTAGCATGCAATGCATTCACGTTTTTGGTTAGCGATCTAGATCAGTACCTATACATTATATTAACATTGTTACAAAACTGTATGTGATTGTTAACTGTTGTGTATGCTTAATAAATAAATAATAATAATAAGCTTTAAATTCGCCGTCTTCATGCAGTCAATATAGATACATAGTGGATAAAACATAATGCTAACCTCGTATCTTTGAATTCTAGCATATTTTCCTACCTTATATTTTCATACCTTTTTGAGTGGGTTATCCATATCCAATCCATACTAATACTATAAAGAGAATTTGTATTTTTGTTTTTTTGTTAGAGATTTGTATTTTTTTTGTTTGTAAGTGATAAACTCAAAAACTACTAGGCCGAATTTGATGAAATTTGCCACAGAGATAGGCGAAACCTTCAGGAGGCAACTTTTTATTATGGATGGTTTTACCCGAGGGAAGCCGGGGCGAGCCGCTAGTTTACTATAAGACCACAATGGGGTGTTCAGTGAGCACGCGTATGTTCAAAAAGTTAAACTCGAAAAATTCGTTTAACTTTTGCAATGAGACCACACTATTGTTTGTTAGTTTAATAGTGAATAAACTTTCACGTCATTCAATTCAGCACATTCCGTATTTACAATCGAGTGGATTGTTTTTATTGAATTTTTATTGTTTAACAAAATGTCCACACAGCTACTAAATAAAAGTTACATTTCATAAAATATTTCACTTGTTCAACAATTTAGTCAGTTAATAGTTTTTAACATTGCAAAAGTTTTTGATCTTTAAATCAACGGGAATAAAAATCACAATGTTCAAGAATCATCATTGTGTTTTGTATTGTGTGTAAAATTAAACAAACAGAACAAATCCTGCACAAAAAATAGATAGACAAACTCATTATTGCGCCATTTACAGAAGAATCATTAGTTTGAATCCTAACTATATTTTTTCTTATTCAAATCTAAAACATAATAAACTCAAACACAAAAGAACTTTAGTGAATTATTTTTCACTACATATAAATAAATACGGCTTTCACATTAGCAAGCCGAATATCGCACGCATAGTAAATTATTGTCACAACGCATTTGCCTAACATTAAGCAACTTACACTAAAGAGAAGTTTTACAACTGGTATTATTTTCATCGGTCTGTCCAGGTCTTTTGTCCTGCTCTTGCGCCTCTCTAAGAGAGTCAGGGAGTTTCATGTTGTTTGTTTCAGGGAGAAGGAGTACGAAGAATGCTGATAGACCTGCCATTATACCGAACAGCATTGTAGGGAGATATTCGTAGTACCTTGCCTGAAAAATAAGAGTATAATCGATCGGTTAGCTAATCTAAATGTAAATTTTTCTAGGTAATAAGATGATCCTGCCTTGAAGCTGTATCTAACTAGCTGTTGCCCGAATCCTCGTCTGTGGTAGCTTATGTTTGAGTTCGGGTCATTCCCTATATCTACTTATATCAAATTTACCGATTTTCGCAATAATAGTTTTGTCCACGACTTCATTAGCGAATAAACAAAACATCCTGTAGTGTGAATATTGGACAGAGAATATTAAAATATTTAAACTTAGAACGAATAGTGATTAATTTTTTATTTATATTAGGGGACAAGTATGGATTTACTTACAAGTAGAGGAGTTTGAGGCGCCACAGTAGACCCCGTTCTGCCTATAGTAGAACACATGGCCAGGAGGGTGGTCCTATAATTTGTGGGGAACACCTCTGCAGCGAACACGTACAGGGAATTGTAGGCGAGGGTGATGAAGAATTTGCCTCCGAGGTACATCACTAGTGACCACACGCCGGCTGAAATCAAATTTAGAGTTAGGTGATTCAAACAAAACACGTTTTACTTCATAGCTCATATTTAAACCATAAAAATATCCTCACACATTTGAATCATTTCAGATAAGTAGTATCTAATACAGATTTATAGTTTTCTTAGTTTGTTATGATCGATGCGTTTCGTCATAGATTTTGATTTGGCATTTAAAACCCATGTTTAAAAGAACACAATTCAAAGGCGGGTTTTTAATTTTCTTCATTTAAAAGTTGAGTTTAAAAAATGAAAATCGAACATTCAACTTCCTACTTTGAGCAATCAATCCCCAAACAAACGATCCGTTCGGTTCTGCAGGTATCAAAATGTGTACACATCTTTATTTCAATATGATATTTATGATACGTCGTCTTGTTAATGGTCATTTCAACATTACAACTTCTAAATTCTAAGTATTTGTACATTGATGATCAATATTTGAACATCAATTTCAAAGAGATTTACGAAATCGTGATTTTGTCATTTTCGTATGTACCTACTATATGCATATTTTACATGTCTTGAGATTCAAACGCGGGTGGTGGTGTAATGGTTAAGATCCCCGCCTGCGGATCGAAAGGTTCCAGGTTCGAATCCTACTCGTGCCACCTGAATTTGTACGTGTGCTGCCAGAGGGAATTTTTATATAAGTTAATTGTGTTTCACATCGATATATATATATATTATAATCAGCACTCGGATCACAATCATAACCTGTTTTGATATACCTTTTGACTATGTATATTATGTACTTTTATATATTATTAGAAAAAAATAATGTAAGAAACAATAATGGTAAGCCGATCTGGCATGATAGGGTCCAACACTGTTCAAATGAGTTTCTTCTCAGCAGTGGTCGTTCCGAAATGCCACTAGTTTGTAGCTTGTGAGAATTATATATAAATATAAAAATTGACGACAAAAAGTGCCTGTGAAGGTCTAATTTCTGAATAATCGATTTGAATTTGTATACCAATCTGACTCATATATAGTAGTTTTCATCGACCACCACTTGCTTCCTAACTTGTAACTTATAACTCCTTTGTGAATGGTGCAATAAAGAGTTTATCTATTTATTTATATTAAAGTTATTACGTGTGTTTCATTCCATGTAATGACCACGACCCTCAGTCATGAGAAATACGACTATGAAGAAGAGATTCATTACACTCACAACAATTTCTTACCTGGCACAAATCCATAGTTGATAAGAATCAAAGCAGTCAAAAAGAAAGCTGTTGCTATGACTTTCTTCCGTCCAAATCTGTCCAGAAATATAAGCTTACACACATTCGCCGGCGCTTCTATCACCAGCACAACTATGTAGTTCAAGTAGCTGTTCCCTGATAGCTCAATAGCGTTAATCGATAAGCCATAGTACACCAAAGTCGAAGATATCCACAAGAAAGAGCATATGAATAGTCTCTTCCAGATCATGATAGATGTGAACATTTGTTTGAAAGATGACTGATTTGATTCTAATGTTTCAAATTTCCTCGCTTCCCTTTGCTGTGTCGCGTGCTTTTCTACTTGTTCATAATGGTCTCTGGGTACAGATACGTTGTTGATTTTCTCCGATTTCATGAGGACCTGGAGTCCTTCTTCGTAGCGGCCTTTGCTGAAGTACCATCGGAAACTTTCGGTTAAGGTCCAGATGTAGACGAAGATGAAGACGGAGGGTGTGTAGATGAGGAAGACCAGGTATCTCCAGTTCTCTAAGTACCAGGAGAGGAGGGTGACGCAGACGCCGCCGATGATAAACATGGTATTGAATAGGAGACTGACGAATACTCTGCCTTTTGGTCCAACGAGCTCCATTGCTGAAACAGGCGCATAAAAATGTCAGGTATTTTGGAAGAAATTAGTATTTTTTTTCAAATTGTCGAATTATTACGAGTTTTCTTTCCTCTACGGGGAAAGTGTTGCTCTGGGGAATAATTTAGATTCACTAGTGACGAGATGATATGATTTTGTATATGACTAGCTTCCGAATTTCGTGATAAAATGTACCCTATGTGTTATTCCAGGTTATTTTCTACCTGTGTACTAAATTTCATAACAATCGGTTCAGTACTTTCGCATTAATAATATTAGTTGGGATTTTTCTAGTATGACCACTGATTGCTTTCCCCATTTACTCTATAGTAAATATAATATGTAAATTATTATGTGATTAATAAGTAGATACATTTTACGCAATTTTTGCATAGGTTTTTAAATTCATATATAAAGTCTACTTTATTTTTTGTTGTTATAATGTACTAAATAGGCATTAATAAAAAAGGTATTCAGCGTTTAGTTTGACGTTAATCACGTGAACTTAAATACCAAGAAATACTTGGAAAGTGACTAAAACAAATCACAGGAAGTTGTTTTGGTGCAAAAAGCATAGAAACAAATAGGCGAATCGTTCGTTAGCTAACGAGGCGTTCAGCCGAAGGTTGGGTGACGAGTTACAAAAACCGACTTGCGAATTTAGCAGGAATTTTTTGCCACATTTACGGGTGTAGCTAAAAATATTTCGATTGTTTGCGAAAATAACTGGACACGTCTAAAATATTTTAAACTCAATTTTAGCTTTTGTAATGTCAACTGGCAAACGTTGCCAGTATGGTGCTGCTATATATCAACAATGGAACGAAACCGACGGAGACAGCTGATTGATAAAATCAAAAGGAGCCACGATCCTAACCAGTGAGGGATAAGAAATGTTAACTGTCAAACGACGGTTTGACGACCTCGGTGGCGCAGTGGTAAGATTCTTGCCACTGAACCGAGAGGTCCCGGGTTCGATCCCCGGTCGGGTCATGACGGAAAATGATCTTTTTCTGATTGGCCCGGGTCTTGGATGTTTATCTATATATGTTATAGAATATAGTATCGTTGAGTTAGTATCCCACAACACAAGTCTCGAACTTACTTTGGGGCTAGCTCAATCTGTGTGATTTGTCCTAATATATTTATTTATTTAAACCAAAGCGCAAAATAGAAGACTATGGCATGGCGCTCCCTCGTTTCGGAGGCCAAGATCCACTTTTGTGTCACTAAACCAGCTTTGGTAAGTTTTAAAACCATGAATACGCCATATCATACCATGACGCACTCCATCAATAGAAGAAAACTGTATGAAAATCGGGTAGTAGTTTTTGATTTGATGATTGATGTCAACCCTCCTTGGGGAATGCTATTTTTGCCTATCTGCCTAGGCTACGTGTCCTTTAATCGCCTCGTATGACATCCACGGAAGGAAATGGAGTAGTCCTAATATAGGGCGGAACCACACACCACACAAAGGTTATACTTATCCTTAGATACATATTATAAAACAAAGTCCTTTGCCGTCTCCGACTGTCTATTCGCGATAAACTCAAAAACCACTGCACGGAAGGCAGTTTCCAATTATAGATAGTGCGATTCCTGAGTAAAGATTATTATGTTTTTAACCGAGCGAAGCCGGGTCGGGCCGCTAGTTTAGTACAAAATCAATGAATATTACACAAGATGTAAACAATTGCATTGTTTATCGGTTTATCGTGACTTCTACTGCTTGTATGATAAATCGATATTTCTAATCCACATATTTTCATATAGCAAGCATTGCATTATATTCCAATACTCCTTTCTATTAGGTAAATCTTACACGCTTTATATATTAAACGTATTAACATTTGCCAGTTAGGTAAGCAACTATGTAATTGGCAAGACGTAAGGTTCCTGTCCTTGAAATTTCAGCTAGATTCCAGGGTTTCTCATCGCATTATTATTTTCAAAAAAAGCAATTTTTGTGACATAAATTACCAACCAATTTAAATAGAGCTTAAATTGGTTATAATAATATTCATAATCATTTATTCATCATAATTTGTACAGTCAACGGCACATCATGTTATTCATCTTGAACCTCTATGAGCAGGTTGATGTGCTGTTGACTGTACATGTACTTTACAAGTTGTAATATTGGTTTGATTGGTTGTAAGTAGGTATATTTACTTAATAACAAAATGTATGAGTAAATTTTTAATTAGTTATTCATTCTAAATACCTAAAGGCACATTCACAGTTCACAGTTGGCATACTTTCGTCAAGGAGAACCAGTCTTGCCAAGTTCAAGTTCACAATCGTAAAAACTACTGGCATGTTTGTTTTGTGAAGTAAATAATATTGTAAAAGTAACTATTTCAATCGTGTGAATAATCCATGTTCAAATCATCTACGCTGCTTATACTCGTACATAATCACGCAAAATCTACTGAAAGGATATCGAAAAAAATCTAACACATGTAGATATTTTGACGACCTCGGTGGCGCAGTGGCAAAGTTCTTGCCACTGAACCGAGAGGTCCCGGGTCCGATCCCCGGTCGGGTCATGATGGAAAATGATCTTTTTCTGATTGGCCCGGGTCTTGGATGTTTATCTACATATGTATTTGTTATAAAATATAGTATCGTTCAGTTAGTATCCCATAACACAAGTCTCGAACTTACTTTGGGGCTAACTCAATCTGTGTGATTTGTCCTAATATTTATTTATTTATTATTAATTTATATTTACCTTCACATTAGCCCGGTTATTTTTTTCTTCGGAATTTCTATAGAAGCAAGGAGGTACAGGGTGATTGGAACTATGATGAGGTATTTATAAAACGTCATGCGTTCACTTGTTCTCTCTTTACACGATGCCTATACGACATGGGTAAAAGAGACAGCATGTGGACGTTAGTAACGTACGTGCTTGTATGTTTCGTGGTAGGCCTTATGGAACAATGGGACCCCAGAGTATCTACAGGAGTCACTGGGCGTAACTAGAGTGGGTGTATTTCAAATTCAATCTCAAAATTAAAATAAGGATGATATATGACATCACTTATATTGTATTCTAGCTGATGCCCGCACCTTCGTTCGAGTGGAATCTATGACTGCAGTTAATTTTAAATAGTTTAGTAGGAAGTTTGTTACTAAGTAATATGTGGCATGCCAAACTTAACGGAATTTATCAAAGATTATTATATGATCCACCGTCGTCAAAAATTAGGCGCCTTCACCACGTGGAGGAACTCCCAGCTTATGTTAGATTGTGTATCATAAATCACAATCCTAAACTATGAAATAAGTAAAATTACTTATTACAAAAACTTTTGCTTTGATTGCAACTCTCTTTGGGAATGCTGTTGTTGCAGTCGCTTCGCGGGACATCCCCGTGTGATATTGAATAGTACTATTCTATTCTAGGTTGGAAATCACTATAAAACTATCTATCTAGTTGTCAAATAATTGCATATCATTGCATAAACATTGATGCAACTTCTATCTTCATTAGACAATCTGTGCAATAAGGTATTACAAGTACCTACTATGACCTATATGAACTCGCAATGGTTACGACATCACGCTTGTACATAGGTACTACACCATATCGGACCTAAAGTTACAGCAATTTGACAACTATTGCTGCAATTTAAGGTTCATGTTGTGTATCTTGTGTTGTAGTCTGTACACTAACCTTTGTTTTTAATTAACAGAATAGTGCATTATGCATCCCACAATCGTTGGAGTCAAGGATACAAGTAATTATTTTCATTATTTCGTGCAGCACGTATAATTTATTTTTAGGATTCTGAAGTTGTTCTATTCTTCTTATTGAAAATTTCTCTTGTAGGTGTTATAATATGGTTATAGTATGTGGCAAACATAAACTTATGTGGCATGAGTAGGATTTGAAACTGGGACCTTTGGCCCTCAGGCTAGGGGCGTCTTAACCACTCGACCACCATCGCCGTGGTCAGACACGAACGTAAATGTTTAAATGCCAATGATTTAGTATTAACGTTGTCTCATGACAAACGAAATAAAAATTATAATAGTCATCCATTGCAGATTCATTTCCTCGTATCTTTTCCTGGGTAAATTTTGATCAAAAACAAAAGCTGGATGTATGTAAAGGGGTATCATAAGTATAGCGAGACTGTAAAATGAATGATATTCGAAATAAGACTAAAAGATACAAAATACTTGGCTTACGCCTTATTATACAAGATTATTAAGTAAATAAGAAACTACAGGCGATGGCTGTGTGGGCTTAGATCCCTTTGCCTTTGCACATGGATAAACGAAACTAAAACAAAAGAATGTCTCTAGCAGGCAACGCAGACGGATCAACCGATTTCGATTTAGTTTGTTTTTGTTTGAAATGTAGCTTATGTAACCGAGTGTGTTCTTAAGTTAAGTCATAACTGTCTGAAGTTTTTCATTAATTATTGATTTACTCACCTAAAACGAAACACGCTGTATACACGCCCCCTCCAAACGCCGGTTCCAAAAATTCAAACACGATGAACATTTCGTAGTTCACCGACAACGCCCGAATGACGCCGAAGACACCGTTGGAAACAGCGGCGAAGATCAGGGCCACTCGTCGACCAAACTTGTCTGATAGTAGTCCAGTCAGAGGGATGGACACAAAAAAACCTGCGTTATGGACCGTGCCCACTAGGGAGCGCTTCCAATCCTGGCACGCGAGGTCAAACTGAAAAAAAAAAGGAAAAGCTATTTAAGAAATCTGTTTCGCGCGCTTTTGTTTTTGTCTTAGTTTTATTACAAAAATGACATTTTTGACACATTCAATCTTTTATTGTTGTCAGAGAGATCTTATTACTTCAACGTGTAAAAAAAATAATAATGCCCGTGCAGTAAACTGTTGAGGAGTCCCCACGTCTGGAGCTGTTTCTGGGTGCACCATCAGGTCATGATTATAATAATAATGCATTGTCATACAAACTAAAAGTGTGTACATATTTTCAGCTCAAGAATATTGGTTGAGTAGATAAGAGTGTGAATAGATAACAATCTTATTTTCTCATTTATAATATTAGTTAGGATATTGAGTGTCATGTATACGAATATTTTACTATGACATGTGCTACTTCTTTACTCATAACTCATTATGTAATTACGAGCAAGTCGCCATAAAACCTGACTACGTAGCTTTCATTCATGGTTAGTGATAAATAACCACAAATCCAGACTTAGTTCGTAAACACCCTTTCACTATCAGGTAAAAGTTGTTGCTGTTACGATGGATACAATCTACAACATTGCAGAATTACCACTTCTTTGTATTAAAAAATGTGAAGTAAAAAGTAAGTAAAGAAAAAAAAGAGATTCAACAATGGTTACATCCATACCCAATATTATAAAGAGAAAATATTTATATTTTTGTTTTTTTCTTGTTTGTAATGAATAAACTCAAAAACTACTAGGTCGATTTAGATGAAATTTAGCACAAAGATAGACGAAACCTTCAGGAGTGTCATAGGATACTTTTTTATTCTGGTTTTACCCGACCGAAGCCGGGGCGAGCCGCTAGATAAAAAATATATTTGAGGTTTGGAAACAAAATATATAATTACAAATAATAAATAAATAAATATATTAGGACAAATCACACAGATTGAGCTAGCCCCAAATTAAGTTCGAGACTTGTTTTATGGGATACTAACTCAACGATACTATATTTTATAACAAATACATATATAGATAAACATCCAAGACCCGGGCCAATCAGAAAAAGATCATTTTCCATCATGACCCGACCGGGGATCGAACCCGGGACCTCTCGGTTCAGAGGCAAGCACTTTATCACTGCGCCACCGAGGTCGTCAATAACGATTAATACGACCATTGTTCTAGGCTATGCTTTGATTTTTCGGAATATCCTTGTAATTTTTACTTGTAGCAACAAGCTCTTAATAAACTTAGAATATTTATTGCAAATTTTTAAGTTCAGGAAATGAAAGAGATTATATTTATTTATTTTCTTCAACAATGATATCTACATAAGAAATACAAATTTTGGGATAGATTAAATATCTCCGATTGAAGGAGACTCAAGACTGGTGAAAGAGTTAAAATTAGAAATATTATTATATTAAAATAATAATTAGTAACAGAGTACAGAAGGGCTACTACGAAATATGTAGTACGTTACCAACGTCCACGTGCTGTCTCATTTTCCCATACGGTGTACGCATCGTGTAAAAAAAGAGAACGTGTGTGTGGACGTGGACGCAATGACGTGTTACCTGTTTTATGTTTCATGGTAACAGTAACCTGGGCTAGGTTACTGTAAATGGAGATGGTAGTTATTGAAGTGTGAGCACTAGTTTTCAAAATGCGTGGCGTGTTATTTGATCTGTAGCCGACTGTACTACGACCAAGCCCACGTGGTGAAGGCGTCAAAATCGCAATTTCACAGCTTGCAAGATTTTAATGAATCACTTGGCTCGCTTCGTGACTCGCACGTTTTCCATAGCCACACGTGGGTAATGACATTGTGTGGACAATTAAATAAACATTCCATTTCAACCGACTGCGGTGAGAGGAGTTATGTGCTGGATGTAGACTGCGTCAGATATTTGACACGACAATTTGAATTTTCAATCATCTGGCCAAAATAAAATCAATATATTTAAGTATAAATAAATTTATTTCAGGTTTCTACAGACCAAAGATAAATGATTCCTAAACGAACTCTTAAAACTTAAAAACAACGAACTCATATCTGGAATTAATTACACGGAAACACAGCACGGAAATAACGAAAATAATTTTGAAGGTTCTAACTGTGCGATTACGCTTAAATAATGAAACCATTCATTATATTAGTCATTATATCTATATTAAATTATTTCCCAAGCATTGTCCACGTCAGGATCTATAAAATTTTCAGCTCACATTTCCACATCAGATCTATTATTTTCACGATCATCAACGAGTGTGTAATTGCTAACACTGATATCAGATTTTATTCAAGTCGTTTAAAGGCATGAGACATGACTTTTACGACTACTTACCGCCATCTAGTGGCAGGTAGTGTCATACACACTAGAGACGTAAACTATCCACCATTGTACAGGTTATCCTTCACAGCCCTTTCGATCCACAGGCGGGCTTAACCATTAGTCGTACACCACCACCGCTTCGCACCAATTTTTACGACTAAACATCTTATTATTATAAAGTCATTGAGGAAGCGAGGAAGACCTAAGACCAGCACTTAGGGCATCGAACAAGAAGAATAAAATGACGACTTAACAGCTGATCGCATTTAATATTTCCATACTCAGCTGTTTAGTATTTACTACATCAGCTGTTAAGCCTATTTGTCATATGTCATATACATCTCGACGACGACGCACGGAGAATAACAACACATTTTTCAAAAACCTACTAAGTTTCAACATTCCAATGTGCTCATAATATTTGTGCAGTGAATAAAAAAAACTATATATTTGTATGGTACTAGGATTTTGTCATTGAGATGGAATTAGGGTACCTACTCCGTACAACGTACCTACTAATTCCATGGTCATAGATCAAGAAAAAAAGAAAAAAATTGTATTTTGTTAATTTAAAACCTGTTCCGTCCGGCTACATTCGGGTAAAACCATAATAAATTATACACTTATAGGTACTTTCCTTGCAAACCCGCATCAAAATTCGTCGTGTAGTTTTAAAGATCTAAGCAGAGAGAAAACGGTTTGTTTTATACTATGTAACAATGATATGTATTTAAAAAATTATAAGAAGAATATAGTCGTGAATTAGTGGAAACATCAAGATTAGGTTGATTGTGACAAATTGTCACATGCCTAATACGTATTACGACAAACAATTGTCTACAACACGATGATATTCACATGTATTTTAATGGTATATTTTAATGGTGTAAAATCATAATCCACCACAATTTGCTACAGCGTTTCAACTGTAATTATTGTAATCAAAATGATTGACATTTTTAAACGTAAGTAGGTCCAATTGGAAATGTCAGTCATTTTTATTGTGGATTTGAATAGGTGGACAAAGTGGAATTTTAGAGAACAGATTCCACTAAATTCAATGTCGAGCGGCTGTGGTTGTTCCGAAATGCTAGTAGTTTGTAGCTTTGAGGGAAAAGTATAATTTAAATTAGAGGTGTAAATGTGATAGTAAAGGCCTCGACGAAAGTGGTTTGATTACATTAAGGATTGGACCGGACTTAGATACAAACAACTGAAAATAGCGGACCAAAGCCGCGAGGGTTTCAAACTTCAATTCGAAGATGGCACCTCATGATGATGATGATGAAAGGCCTAATTTCTTATTAAATGTGGTTTATCAAAATATAATTTTTACTAGGTCCCTAGTATTAAATTAGAAAATTCATTTATTTAACTACATATGTAGGTTAGGTTACGCTGGAGACTGTATCTTGGGCCATCAGATTCCCTTGTTACTTCCGATTTTGTATTTAGGTAATGTCGTGTACGACACGATTCGAAAATTTGTGTTTGTATTTTCCCTGTCCCTGAATACTTTTTGCAACAGAAAACTGAACAACGCGGCATGACAGCCGCTGCTCATTCCATCGCCTGGTCGACTTAGTCTAGGTAGGAACCCGAATATATCTATTTTTATTACCCGTGCAGACATGAAGTGGCCTGAATTTCGCTTTTGTTTTGGCGGACTGGTAATCGTATGGCCTTTCCATACCAGGCAGTACTTAATGCCATAAACTGTCCTTGTCACATAGTTATCTCCATTTTCTGCAGTCGGGTAAAAATGGTCACAATAAACCGTTATAAACCGTTCAATTTGCAGTACAAAATGACTTCCGAGTCAAAGTAATTTTTACATTTGCATTATTGTAATTTGCATACGATTTTAATGTTAAAGTGAGCGAAGCGGAGTCCATTAATATGTCCACTGTTAATGGTGGCTGTTGTAATTACAAATACATAATTGTGTGATCACACTTTCGAGTACATAATTTGATATTATCTTTATCCTTATACTAGATGTTGCCCGGGGCTTCGCTCTTATGGGAATTTTGAGATAAAATATAGCCTATAGCAATCTTGGATAATGTACCTTTGAAAGCCCTCTTCCGCCTCTGTCTGTTCGCGATAGACTTAAAAAACTACTGCACGGATTTTCATGCGGATTTAACCGGGGAGATGTGAAAGGTTTACATAGGTGTAGAATTTATAATTTTTTTACCCGAGCGAAACCGGGACGGGCTGCTAACAAATATATAAAACAAATATATAAAAATGGGACACCTTTTGGAATGATAGGGATCATGAGTTTCTTTCGGCATTTCTTCTTTCTTCTCAGCAGTGCGGTTGTTCGGAAATGCTAGTAGATTCGGTAAATATTATTTAAGAAATATGACGTGAAAAGGTGCTAGTGAAGGTGTAATTTCTGAATAAATGATTTTGATTTGATATCACTCTCATCTCCGCGTAATCTCGGTTGCATTTGCGACTGTAGCCCTTAAAACCCGGGATCCACATAACAATATCCACATACATAAACTGTAGATAACCATTAGAGAAGATTTGGTTCTCATTTTATGACTGGTCGCCTGCCTGACCGCATTTCTAAAGAGGGCTGACTCTTTGGGAATGCGATTGTAGCCTAACAGTTGCCAAGGCAATGTGTCTCTTAGTCACACGCCCAATCATCACTACATATAAAACAAAATCGTAAAATCGTCTGTCCGATTTGAAGCTTTATTTACCACGCAACGAATATTGACGCAGTTTTCGCTGTTATTTAGAACTTTATTCCCGAAGATTTATATATACTTACATAAATGAACAAGCGCGAAGCCGGGCGAGGTTGCTAGTATTTTTATAAAATGATCTGACTCATTAATAATTGTTATCGATCAAACTTGGTTGCGATGAAGGAAAACATCGTGAGTAATTCTGTACTACCAACAGTACATCAAGCTATCCAAATTTATTGCAAATTTGGCACTATTACCTTGGCATAAAGATCCATGCGGTCGACTGTACGTTTCTCTATTAAGTTAGATGATTAATTTGAATAAAATAATTTCACAAATGTTATAATTATAATACTTTGACAACTTCGTATGTGAGTAAAAATCCGTTTCCCGTGGGAATATCAGGAAATCCTTTCTTAGTGCTCCCCTACACTGTCCTAGGTCACTACACGCCAAATTTCAGCTTTCTACGACCAGTAGCTTCGTCACTCAGTAACGTAAGAGTTTTATATATGTAGATTTATCCTCATCTGAAGTCCTAATTCCTGAATAAATGCCTATTGAGAAATTAGGATTTCCTAGACTTTTTTTACGTTACGGCACACAATATTGTCTGTGTACAGATAAACTAGTATAAACTATAGGCAAAACATGGTCTGATCAACCAGATGGTACACGCAGAATGGGCTTTAAAATGTCTCAAACATTACCTCCTTAACTATAGAATGATGCTCCAAATAAACGTAAGACTCGCACGGTATCGCCATTGAGGAGTCGAAGTGGTGGGGGGAACAGGTTCCGTTCCCCGTGGAGTTGCTGAAGGGGGCATACCGCAAGCATTTGTAGGGGTTTCCGTTGGGGTCGTGGGGAATTGTGAAATTTACGTCTTGGCTCCCCAGACATTCCGGGACCTCACATCTGAAAAAAAAGTACGTTAAAAAGGTCTTTGGTTTATTTGTTAGACAAATTAAAAAATATTAGAGCCACAACTTTTGACAAATCTAAGAACCACCGCATAAAAGCTAGCTATCAAAAAAACCGTATCCATATCGGTTCATCCGTTGATGAGCTACGGTGACACGTACATAGACAGATAGACAGACACAATTCTAAATCCCCACTTTTTGCGTCCGGGGTTAAAAATAGGTTTGTATTACTGGATGTATGTGCGGTTACCACTTCTCATCAGATAAAGATTAATATTATTTATTTGCAAAAACATGAGTTTACATTGTTTTACAATGTGGTGTTATAAGAAAAACTTAATTCTACATGTTTCACCGTCCACTGGTATGCAAATTTAAATGGAGAGCATGCTATCATCAGGTGGGCTGCATGTCTGTTTGCATGCTTGGTGTATGTATGATGATGATGATAATAAATATAAAAAACCTAGACAGATACGTCAGACAAATCAAAGGAAAAGTTGGCATCGTTTTGTATCAAAATGTGAAGCAACCAGTTGTGGAGAACAATGGAAAACTTCACTAACAGGAGCCTCGCTCTTGTCGCTCAATACGAAGCCGTAGGAGCCCGAAATCATGCTAGTTTTGGTCACGCATCACATGATCAACCATTGCGAAAATCGCTTAACCGCTACTATCATAGACCGAGCGCGCGAATCACTGCGCCACCAATCAAACTGCCCTTTTTAGCTATTGTGGTTTGTCACTTCGGATTGATGCGTGATAGAGTAGTATAGACAAACGCATATCCAATGTACAATGGTACGGACAGATACACAATCACAAAGCAAGGTTGCTATTGTATTTGTTTGTTACAGGAAACAGTCGAAAAAATTAAATTATAGCAAAAATTATAGGTGAAATCGCCATATCGTAAAATAAATTAGGATGTCTGACAATCTGGCTATTCAATTGGTTATAAAAAAAGTTTACCATGATGAGTATTTTGCCTCCGATAGTTAAAAGACTAATAGGACATTATTTTTTGAAATTTTATGAATTAGCCTAAAATTTCAGCATAAAAAATGTCAAGAGTTTTGAAATGGACACAGAGAAAAGAAAGAGACTCAAATTTATCTGAAAAACTAAAAGTTTACCAGGTGGGAGAACAAGTGCCATGAGAGAATATGATGACGTCAAGACATGAAGTTTCCATTACAAATGTGCAAAAAGTCATAAGGAATAAAAATAGTAATAACACTAAGTATTTACAACATATACATTTCAAATCTTACAATCACTATTTGGTACCTTATAAGGTCCACGAAAAACAAATAATTTCAGAGAACGTTGTTGACCAAGAATGAAATCTGGTATCTTGTGGCTTAGAGGTTATAGACGATTTGTTATAATGAGAATTCGTCACTCCTGTGAAAATGTTATAAGTGGATTTTTTGGTAGGTTAGCCATTAGTCGATTTGCCATCTAGGTTTATTTTGCAGGAAGTAGAATCAGCAAGCAAGATAGTTTCGTCCTGTGAGGTCAGAATAATTATTACATTATTACTGACAAATTGACAGCTATGGCAAATCGACTATAATCTCAAACAAAGGTCTCTGCATCAGGTTAATTCTACAATTGAGGAGAATAATTCCATTCCGTTCCATTTCAATATGATTTTGTTATAAAAAGTTTGAGAGTATAAAAACTCAATTCTACAACTGTAATTATAGAAGCGGTGCTCAAACTTTCGCAACAAACTTTTCCAATGCGTTGTTGAATCATGAAAATTGTACGTTAGTACGGACTCAATAATTCACTAGTTAATTACAACTTCTAACTGTCGCATTATAAGGTTATTACTTATTTTATTGGAGTTCTAATAACAAGTTAAATTTTAGTTTTTATGGCATAAATGCTAATACGGATATATTGTCTAGGGATCCTCCTGGGCTTTTTACGATTAAACCTAAACCTTACCTATGAAGTACACGGAAGGAATGATAGTGAAATCTGCATCAATATCTGTTACGTAGTGCAAGAAATTGAGCAATCAAGGCAGCGCGTGCGGCGAGATGTTACACGTTGCATATGATTATATGTAATTCAATTAAAGATATACAAAGATACCTGACTCCAGGCGTCGCAGCCAAAAATTAATCCAAGAGCATGTTTAAACTAGTGAGAAAAAGACTTGCCCGGAGATATAAATGTTTGAAATACTCAATACATATAATAATGAAAAAATTGAAATACTCTTTATTGTCAAATTTATTCAACAGCAGCGACGCCCTCACTCCCCGGGCTGAATAAATAAGTATATTATTAAAATAAAAATAAAATTTTAACAATAATTATTCCTCTGCATTGTAAAATACACATTTTTTCCCCAGGCTGCTTGTCTACGGCTACTATTTTCGCCGTACGGTATGGTTTTTCTGGGTAATTTTTCGCAATTTCACTGTGCGTGAAGAAGCTCCCATAGCGATCCATACGACACTGATAATCGTGTCGCCGCCGCTGTGTAAGTAATTTCGAGACTTGTGTTATGGGATAGGTACTATCTCAACGACACTATATTTATAAACAGCTAAGAACTAGGTCAATCTGAAAAATACAATTTTCCATCTTGACCTGAGCAGGGATCGAACTCGGGACCTCCAGTGTAGCAGTCCGTCGGCATGCCTTAGGCTACAAAGGTCGACGATCTGAGCCTAACTACAGTTCACGACGCGAAATCAGGGGTTGCCTGATTACCATTTCTCTGCTAAGAATTGTGGACAATACGCGAGATTGAGGCAGATGAGTGGGGAAACACTTCCGCCATGGCCCCTTAAGTGATGTTTTTCATTGTCTCTGTGCACAAGTTACGGAGTTGTCCTCTATATCTGGTTTTTGGTATCTAATTTAATTTAGAAGTATCTATCAGGGCCCATAATATCACCGTTGTACATATTGACGTCCCGAATTGTTTTAATGTAAAGAAAATTATCTGTTGCCACTTAGGGGTTCGCGCACGTTCACTTATCTATCAAATCGTATATAGACTATGTTTACGTACTATAATAATATACTTATTATTGGTTGGTCTTGTGACCTTTGTCAACGCAAAAGGTTGGAGGCACCGTATAATGACGGACTATGTAATGTATGAACGGTTTTTGATGCATTTTTTTAATGTATGGTGTAATTAATGTAATGAATTCGCAAGGAGGGCTTAGGTCAGGTAGGCGCTCTGTTGTAAAATCATAGTATCTTTTTAAAAGAATGTTTTATTTTTTATGTTGACACATTTTACGGCGTCACATACGCAGCCTCGGTTCGAATGATGATTTGAAATACTCTACTAAAACATATGTATGGAATCTAACACCCTATATTTACCTGAGATTGTCACGTAGGTATATTGATTACTATATACATACGTGAGTTTAAATTCTACGATTAAAATCATAAAATAAATAAGTAGATACAGAGATGCCTAACACAATATAAAATTTGGCTGTAAAAAACTTTTTCTTTCAGTATCGATACGTAAAGGAGATGAACTGGCTTAGTTATACGCTATTAAGTACGTGATTTTTTTACTGTAATCAAATCTTGTAAGTTACATTTGTCCTACTTCCAGTTTTCCTACAGTGATCAAATTTCCCACGTCGCTTCAGTTTCCATGACAATGCATTATTATGATAAGCGTGACCGGATGGTGCGACCAGTGTCTGCTCCCAACGAGAGAACTCCTCAACGGTTTACAGCACGGACATGGATTTTTTATCTCTCTGACGACGATAGAAGCTTGTGGCAAAAATTATATTTTTATAATAAACTTGTTGTTAGCTAAGTTTCTGTCAGCTAAGTAATTTACGACAAAACACAGCGATTGCCGCGTGTATATTATGGTCCGCGTTATCGACTGTAGAAGTCAGCGATAACATTCGGTAACGGGCTTCGATTCGATATTAATTAGAAGAATCTATGAAATATTTTTTTTTACAAAAGGACACAAGTTTTTGTTGTTGTCACAGAGATCTTATTGCATTCGATGCATCACAAACAAAATCATGTCCTCGCAGTAAACCGTCGAAGAGTTCCCTCGTCGGTAGCAATTCCTGGGTGCACCATCAAACACAGAACACATCCAGGACCGCTGTCACATATTTGTAATCACAAGTATAAATATTTGCCCTCGATGGAAATAAAACCCAGACCAGACCAACAGATAGCGGTCTAGTCTTTTTGTTGTTTACGCTTTCACAGCTAGACCACTGCTGGGCCGATTTCGATGAAATTTTGAATAGTTATTGTTATTGACCCGACTTCAAACACAGTCCACAGCGAGTGAAAAGCTAGTGATAAAATAAAGCATTTAATTCGGTGATAGCTAGACGTAGGTGCTGTAATATAATGGGTGGATAACTATTGGTCTTCATTGACCTAGGTAACATTTATCATACCAGCTATCATATCTAAGGCGGTTAAACCAAGGTGTAACTGAATTTCGGGGTTTAGCCATAACATATTATATTTATATGATACTAGCTACACCCCGGGGCTTCGCTGCCGTGGGAATTTCGGGATAAAAAGTACTCTATGTGTTATTACAGGTTATATTCTACCCGTGTATTAAATTTCATAACAATCGGTCCAGTAGATTTTGCGTGAAAGAGTAACATACACACATCCTCAAAAAACTTTCGTATTTATAATATTAAGTAGTATAGGATTTATACTTTTTGATTGGTGTAACAATATTTGAATGTTACATAGTCATTACACCCATTTTTAGATATCACCTTGAACTTAGTAATAGCTCAGTATATTTTTTTTTGTATGAAATATTTCAGAGTAGAGGTTGAATTTTTATCTGTTGTATATTTTAAGTCACTTATTCATTTACTAACAATTTTACTGAATTTTGTTAGATTCTTGGTATAGTTTAATGGTTTAAATGCGCGTTTAATTTACACTAGCATTTGTGAAGTCTCAACAACAATCCACTTTATCATAAACTAAATTAATATAATAATTTGAGTGAAGATAAATTAAGTAATAGTATCTAGAAGACAATTTTCTTTTTGGGATTGTTCAAAGGGTAAATAATAAAACATATATATGATTGATATTTAACCGTATTTTTTGTAAATAAATTACAAGCAACACAATCAGATTCCATATATTTGAATATTTTTTGTGAGGCTAAAGGCAACTCATTTTGGTAAGGAGCAAAAATTCAAAAATTGTATTGAAAAACAATTGATAAACATAAACATACCTATTAAAGGTATATTATTAGATTAAATTTACCTGTACTTAAGATCCATTGCCTCGAAATTGTATACAGATGAATATATTCCAGCAAAATACACAGGTATCAGTAATAACACAAAGTTACGAATATTAAACTTTCTAAAAGGTCCTAATATTTTTAAAATATCGTCAATCGTCACTTCCTCACTATTTTTCTTATCCGAAATCATATTGCTAACTTAAAACACTAATTAAATATCGAATACAATAAATAAATTATTGATCATTCATAATTCGAACACATATAATTCATTGAGAATAATTTAAATTGGAAATTTTAAAATTAGAACGCGGCGCGTTGGCGTTCATTCGGTAGTTTCTGCGCGCGCGTTGTTACACTGACTGTTTGTAAAGTCGATACAAAAATCAGTGCTGTGTGTTACCTGAAATCTGCGCTGAATAGGTCAATATTTGGACATGCTTCGATTGCGGAACGAACTTGTAACTATTGAGTTTTTTTGAAGCACATAACTACATAGTAAAACAAAGGCGCCCGCAGCGTCTTGTCTGTTTGTAAGCTTTCTTCTTTTATACAACGGATGCAGTGTTCACTTTTATTTAGATAATTTAATCCCGAAGGTTTATAGACCTCGTGCGAAACCGGGTCGCTATTAAAAGATATTTTTTTTATTATCTGAAGCCATAAGAACAAACCAACTGACATTAGACGAAATCTTCATGAGTATCTTTTTAAATTAAATAATGAAAAAATAGATTTACTCATGTACAATTAAAATATATATATTACGTATAATCAATTAATTATCTTAACAAAAAAGAGGTTACGAATGAACGAGATCTAGCGTCACCTTAAAATGTATTTATTGCATTTTATTTGTTAGAAAATACTAATTTTGATATAATTCTATCTATTCTAATTCTATACAGGACTAGTTGATTTATTACTCCGTATTGTGTTAAGAATTATTAAACTTCCCATAATAAAAATGTCATTTGTTCTTGTGCATTATCCGATTGCGCTATATCATTATAACACTGCGTCTACTAGCTTTGTGTTCTTGTATACTTATACTATTTATATACTTATAATAGCTTTTGCCCACGGCTTCGTCCGCGTGAATTTTCCACGGGAACAATTATTTTTCCGGGATGAAAGGTTCTCTATGTCCTTCTCCACACTGTAAACTATGCAAAATTTCGAGAAGATTGGTTGGTTGAATTGATAGAGCGTGAAGAGGTAATAAACACTTTCTCCTTTATAATATCACTTGGGATTGGGATAATAATAAATAAATATATATTACACAAATCACACAGATTGAATTTGCCACAAAGCAAGTCCGAGTCTTGTGTTATGAGATACAAATTCAACGATACTATATTTTTAACCTGCATCCAAGACCCTCGCAAGAGAATAAGAAAATAAGAATTCTCGCATAACTTTGTACTGATTGTAACGCACATAAATGTTTATACTAACACCGTATTGTAAATGTATGCAAATAAAGAAATTTAAATTGAAAAGAAAAATATTAATACTAACGATTAAGTACCTTACTAACCGGTGCAAATGCGCCGGTCTAACAATTGTTATCCCCGTATGCAACAAGGATGAGAGAAAAATCCTACGATCTACTTGTTAACTTTACTATTTCTTGAAACCCATAAAAAGTAAGCAATGAAATGAAGTGATTATTTGTGTGGCGATATATTATTTGGAAAGAGGTAAACACTGGCTACTTTTAACCGAGGGTGGAGTCGCAGGCAACTGCTAGTTACTCATAAATCTCATTAAGTAATTAGGTTGGTCTATTCAAAATCATCAACTGATTAAAATCAGTGATTTTTTAATCACGGATTTTGTAACACGCAATTTGAGACTTGAAACGACTCACATTTTTTCACGAATCGCTGAGATAACTAAATTGATATTAAACTAATATATTGGTCGGTTGACCTCTCTCCCCCCTGGTAAATTTTACTGCAGCCACCCCTCAAATCTCACGAGAAATTTTTCGAAATGAAACATATTTCTAAGAGAAAAACAAATTGCGAGTCAGAGGGTTACTGTTACTCGCAAAAACATAGAATGGTCTTTTAAACACTTGCCATTTTTACTACTTACTTCACCTTCCCAGTAAACAGTGCCTACTTACCTACTAAAAATTAAAAAGTTATCTATCTAGGTAGGTATACCTAGTAAGAAATTGTTTAAGGTTATTTTTCCATAAACGTCATGCCGGACTGCTACACCGGAGGTTCTGGGTTCTATCCCCGGTCAGGTGAAGATAGAAAATGATCTTTTTGAGGTGTACCTGGCTCTTGAATACTTAAACTATCTTTATGTCAAAATGTCATAAAATAGGTATACTATTAATGAGACTAAATCTGTGTAATTTGTCACTATATAAATATTTTACTTACATTTTATCATCTATATTTATTTGGGTATTAAGTATACTTTAATATGCAACTAGGTTTTGTATTCGAGTACCTAACTCGAAAAATAAACTAAACGCCAATTTTAGACAGTGAATTCAATTTTATATATACAAAATAAATGTTGTAATTGTACGTACCGGTATTTCAAATCCAAGGATTCGAAGTTGTAAACAGATGAATATAAACCAGACAGAAGCACAGGAAATAGTATAAGTACATAATTGTACAGATTAAACCTTCCAAAAGGTCCCAATATTTTTAAAATATCATCAATCGTCACTTCCTCACTATTTTTTTCGAGACTCATTTTGATTTATTTAAATTTCACTATTATTATTTCACTAAGATTATTTAAAACACAACCAAACATTGAATTATGATTTAAAATTAAAATGTTCGTTCACAAAGATTAAATAGAACTAGAAATCATTTTATTTAATTAATATTTATTAAATATATTCATGTTTGAATGCGGTACGGCCGCAAGGTCGGTCACTAAACAGACAGTGCGCTTGCGCCATTCCCTTATATGGTTTTTATTGCCACGAATTACTTAAATATCTCAACCGTTATTATTGTGTGACAATAAAATCACTTTCTTGTCTTATTTTGACTGAATTAGGACTTTTACTGTCAATGTTTGCTAATTTAATTTTAAAACTTTAATGAACGGCAATAATGTTGAATTTCCAAAATTATAATTTAGGTTAGATGGTGTGCTATTGGCTGTACTTAATAATTAGGTACTTCTAATTTAGTATCTTGATTTTCTTTTAGTATATTGAGATTTCTTACCAAAGATTTCTTACAAATGAAGGGATCTATATATGATATAAAATTTTAAACCATTTTTATTTGTCGTTTAATTAGTATTTGCACTTTATTATATTGAGTTACAGTCTGGGCATACGCCTTTGACCCCAATATGCACTGCAAGCACAATGCTCAATCGCGCTGATAACTTCTGCTGGATCGCAATTGTACTTCGATCGTTCTGCCATTTTTTGTGCCGTTTCCAAATCGCGAGAACAGTTTGACTGATTCATTGATCAAAATTAAAGCATAGACCATTATTGTCATCAACGTGTTCGAAGAGAAACTTGTACACCAGCTAAATATTCAAGCACGATTGTCAACCAGCTAAATATTCCATTTACCGGACTGACTTTAACCTCAAATAAATTAGGAGAACAGGATAAGAAGAATTATGATTATTCGTCTAACCTTCAAGTATATACTTTATGTCAGTCTCCTCCACACACACTTCTATATCTCTGATGTTAACCGATCTGTTAAATTCCTCTTAGCTATATCCTGCCAAACACACTCCATCCATCTCTTCTTCGACCTTGTTTTACATCTTTTTACACTCAATTTTTATATTCGGTAATCTTCTTACAACGTTGTTCTTCTCTCTTCATAACGTGCTCTTAATGTCGAAGTTATTGCTTTCCGTTATATCTTTGTTCGGTGATACTTTTAAGAACAAAGAATAATAGTGAAGAACAAGAAAAGTAGTATCCCGACGTTCCGGGGTCAGTGAACTGGACACAGCCACGGCAAGGGCGCGCGGATGACGACATTCAGTGTGGCAGGCGAGCAGTGCGACATCCCTGCCAGGCCGTGATGATTTCTCTTCCTTATTTATGTTTAATAGTATCCTCGGTATGCTAATATTTCAATTAATTCTTATTTATTTCAAGCCATTAAAACTGTATATAAAAAAATCCACATCTTTTACGTTTTCTGCGTAAAACAAAACACGTGAATTAACTCACGTGCAAAGGTCCGGTTACGTGAGTTAAAATTACAAAATGAAATAGTAATATTATAGAATTGGTGCGATAACGATTTGAGTTTCTTGCTAAATTTCATGATTCTTGGACAAGGGGAAGAACGTGTATCCTATAGGTTTTGGTTCTCTTGTGAAATCGTAAAACATGCGACATAACAAATTTGTATTAGGTAATACTTTTGGATCGCGTTGGAATTACAAGTTTAATTGTTTCGATGATTTTACAGTCAAAAGAAACCGAGACACGAGTCGACGATTGCGTATTTATTTATCGTTGCCTGGACAAATAAATACGCAATCAATACAATTTTCAAATAATAAGACGCTATTCCTGGTTGCAACGATATTTCTAGCATTCATATTCATAGATGATTTTCCTTTTGCTGCATTTCTTTATTCATTCATTCATAACAACTTACATTATATTCGAATATACTTAAATATATCTTAAAGTAACAAACAATTTTTATTTATTTTTTATTTTATTTATTAAGATACACATAACAAATTGTCACCAAAAAGATACAATGTATACTAAACTAAATATTATAACTAGGCAACAACTCAACACATGCGTATACAACAAGTTTGAATATAAAAACAAATATAACTTAGAGAGCTAAAAAAAAAAAGCTATGTATCCGAACAAAATCTATGTATGTAACAAAGCAAAGCAATTTAATAATAGCTGCCAAACAAGTTAAAACAAGAGAGTTATACTTAAAAATACAATAATTTCAAAGTATTAATGGAAAGGATCTTGACTAAAAATAGGTATAACAATCTAAAAATTAAGTATGTGACGTATTTTGTTTTTGAAGGAGAACAAAGTGACTCCAAAAATTTAAAAATTATTATGTAATTACTATTTATTTATGTACCTATATTATAATATATCAGTATTTCAACACTTACATACACTTACATCATTTGCTTCACTTTAGTTAGTTATGATATTATTAAAATTCACCAATAAATTGTATAAAATTGTACATACACAACACTTCTTTAACAATTATTGTTGAAGAAGTGTTGTACATATTATTGCTCTCAATTTCTTCATAAAGACAGAAAGTCTTCTCTCCAATTTTAGGTCATTTGGTAATCTATTAAATATGGTCACTGTCTGATTACGTGGGCAATGAGACACTATGTTTAGTGACGGAATTAAAACTCTACTTAAATTTTTTCGTCTTGTGTTCTCGCGCTGTAACATTTCTTGTTCAGATTCAAATTATTATCTATATATATTCAAATTCAAATATATATATTCAAATTATTATATAATGGCAACAGTATTATCGCTAACGGTGGTGGCAGAGTTTAGTTTAGTTACTGTTATATGCTTGTGTAATAGTAAAAACAAGAATAATTATATATTTAAATGTTACAATGACTAAAAAGTAATAATGAAATTGGACTTCTTTTTAGCAACAGTTTTAGTTTAGATAAAATATAAAATGTCATACACATTGCAGCTTAATTAGACGCATAGGTAAATAAATATTTTTTTATAACAAACAATCCGAAGTGATCATGAAAATTTTGCAATCAGCGGTTTTTCACCGGAAGACTGAAATAAGCTATAGGTTAAAATTATGATGATTTGTTAAGATGATGACTTCATAGTTACTAGGAACCTAAATGAGGTCAACTATGTTACAGTATTAGACTTAGGAATCTGCGGCTTGCCATTACCGCAGCTAAATCAGAAACAAATTGTTGTGGTCTTGGGTTATGAAACTATGGATTATAAGGGGTCCTACACACTTGGCCCTTGCGTAAACGGTTCGCAAGTAGAGATGGATTTACGCTCAGTATTTTCTAAGTTTATACCTTAAGTAATAGTTGGACGAATCTGGGAAAATAAAATGACTACTTATGTCTACGACTCGTGTTCGTACAGCTTTTATTAGTCGGCATGACACTTAGAGCTGATTGCGTTAGTCAACTTTGACGTTGACTTTAACCTACGCGCCGTCGCTGATCAGGTAAAATGGCGATACGTGTGAAAGAAGGACAAATAAATACACTCACTAATTTGATTTATGTAGACTGGTCATATTTTTTGTGCGTTTTGAAAAAAAGTCGTTTAATGTTTACATAATGTTCGTTTCTTATCTATACTATTATTATAAAGAGGTAAGATTGTATGTTTGAGGCGCGTAATCGCCGAAACTACCGAACCGGTTTCAAAAATTCTTTCACCATTAGATAGAAGATACATTATCCAAGATTGCTATAGGCTATATTTTATCTCAAAATTCCCAGGGAGCGTAAGCCCCGGGCAACATCTAGTAATAAATAAATCTGTGAAACTTAGAATACAGAAAAATCTGTAATCTAAGGCAAGATACGAGTAGAAAACATTCGTTTCTGGCATACTCGCTGCACCGCGGAGATTTCCCTGCTTTATTCCGTTGACGTGCACTAGTATCGGATATTGCACTCGCGGACAAGATGTTAGGGACGCCCGCGTGTTATGTCAATTTTATCGATATATTTTTCAAATTTTTCCTTCACCTTATTCATACATTAGATGTTGCCCGGGGCTTCGCTTCTGTAGAAATTTTGAGATAAAATATAGCCTATAACAATTTTGGGTAATGTACCTTTCTAATGGTGAAAGAATTTTTGTAATCGGTTCGGTAGTTTCGGACATTACTCGTACCCGCCTCAAACATACAAATTCCCAAAGTCACAACTCACAAACGCTTACCTCTTTATAATAATAGTATAGAAGTCTTTTTTGGCCAGAAGTGGGACACAAACTAGGCTTTGAAATATGGAGTTGCTTGGTTTATTTTACATTTTCTTTTTTAGTGTGTTACTTGCTAACGCTGGTGTTAAATGTCATTCAAGTCGGCTAAAGGCATCTGCCATGACTTTTACTATACTATGACCTTTATTTTTTTGAATATAGGTACAATCAGTTACCATGAAATAATTGTAATAACTATACTAGGTACCAGAGGTTTACATTACAACGACTAATACTGAAGTAAATTTTCGAACATAAAAACGCATAATATCCTAGTTCGGCATATTTCTCTTATCTTAATTCTCCATGGAACATAATTTTACGCTAAGCGTATAAGCTATGGCTGCTAATTGATTATATTTTGAAGCGATTGACGGAACCATGAGGATAACGTAAAGAGCTGAACGTGTTTTCAAACACGTGCTTTCTAAAGTAATTAAAATATTATAAAATATGTTCATTGAATCTTCTACCTCACGTGAGAAATACGGCTATTACCGAAGCTTATTTACAGTTAGTCATTAGTCTACCTTTGCTGTTACAACTGTGGAAAAATGGCTACAAACTCTTGGGGAATACAGCTCTAACAGTGACAGTACAAAGGCTTCTAGTTGGGTACGAACCTCGACTTTGGGCGTTGCTCGAAAGATTGTTGTACGGTATTTACTCGATTTTCATACAGTCCTGTACCAGCCAGATGTTTACTATAAAACATTAATATTCTACATATACATTAATATTCTACAATTAGAATCACTTCAATGTTGTCACAAACTTATTTTTTACACTATGGCTGAAGTATTGACTTCGGCCATACTGGCTACAGGTATGTGGTATCTCACGCGGAATACAATCAACCCATATTATGTTAGAGGGATTTTTATGGCAAAGTATTCGGTAACAAAGTGCAAAATGTGGAAATTTGTTCTGTTCGATTCTCTTGACTTGGGATATTCCAAATCACCTTGATATTTAAAAATAACGTGGACTTTTGGGGAAAGTAATTTGAAACTCGATAGTTTCTAAACAAATTATCGACATATTTTCCCGCCTCTCTAATATTCTGTATCCTACAGGAAGAGCTCTTTGTGGGATTGAAACTTTTTGACTTGGAGGGATTGTTATCTGTCGCTGGCTCCGAGTGTTCGCTTGTGGTAAACCGGTGTATTATGAAAAATACATTCAACGTATTCCATTCTACACATCAATTGACGTTTTAATTCGGCAAATTATTCCGAATAATATTGTTTAGTTTCTTTAGCTTAGCTCGCAACTTCATCCACGTGGACATTAGAAATGAATTCAGATACGGTGGGTAACCAAACTTAAAGGCAGGCCACTCTCATATGGTGGGGATTGTGGGAACATAGGCAGATTCCTGCAGATTCTCTGCGGGTCTAAAATCCTTTGTTCATACAACGACTAATCTACATCACAACCAAGCAGGCGAATAAGCATGCGCCTATGAACATCTGCAACACACCCGTGTTACCGACTTATTGGCCTAGCGCCTTTTGCTACAGTAAGTACCCTGTCTCGTATGAAATTATGTAATTGGCGTGGAACAACCAGTACCCATAAGTTATGGACAGACAGACAGACTTTCGCATTTATAATACTTAAAGTGTTCCTTTTCGGTTTCTTCCCATCCAAATACTGGCTAGAAGAAATTGCAATGCTACAATTACAATTCAGTATTTTCTGTAACAGTGTAATAAAGAGTACATTACAATATTTTAAATTTAAAACCAACCAATAACTGTCGATCCGCGGCAAACTTCATGCTAATATATTTTCAATAATCGCTTGTGCGCAATACACTGCAGTCTTGCGCCGGGCGTGTCGCGTCGTTCAAACTGACATCTAATGGCATTAGAAACACATTTCTCTTGCGCACATTTTACAGAGGAAATTCAGATTAGAATAGCGACGGTGATAAATTATACCTAGAATTTAATAACTTATTTTGTTCTAGTATCATACCTATGTTATGAGTGTGAAAGATTGGGTGTCTGTGTGAGGATGTTTGTTACTCAATCACACAAAATCTATTAATATTTACTACAATTTGTATATATTGGACGGATTTCGATGAAAAATAGGTACATTGATAAAATATGTACTGAAATAGCATTTTACTCGTATTTTTCAGTTAGATTTATATTTCGATTCTGCTCAGTGGTTAATAGGTGGTTTGGGTTTGATTCCAGCTATTTTCTAGTTTTTTTTTATTTCATCAAATTAACAAACTATATTAATTTAAGAATATACTTATATATTCTTAGTATCTATACCTAGTTAGTTTTTGGTGTGGTAATTTCGAAATAAATACTACTCTATATGCTACACGTTTCATTCTGCGGGACTATCCAATTTTGTCAACAATTCGTGGAGGGATTTTTGTGTCATAAAGTGAAAAGCTTCGAGACAAACATCCATCCTATTTATCTAACAATATCACTCAATTTCATGTACTTTTCTTCCTCATTTTCGCCTATTTCCAATGTCCCTAAGTACCTATATAAGTACCTATATAAATAATACGGAAACTCAATATTTTTATATAAACTATGACAAGCAATTAACATTCTAATTAGAATTTAAACATAAACGTGCTCGCTCAAGTTTAGTCGAGGAAAAACTT
The DNA here is from genome assembly GCF_027563975.2 of Plodia interpunctella. NCBI lineage: Eukaryota > Metazoa > Arthropoda > Insecta > Lepidoptera > Pyralidae > Plodia > Plodia interpunctella. Next base: position 2,671,700 of record NC_071308.1, on the reverse strand, counting down.
AACACCGATATTGAAACGCCCGTGGAGACGCATTAGGTTCGTACACGGAAATGAGTTCAGTTTGAGGTGACCGCCACGTCTAAAACTCTGCTTCCATAATACAAGATTTACAACTTTATTTCTTAACATTTACGAGCTAGACAGCGAGCTACGAACATTTTAGAAGTGACATCCTTGCCCTAAGTCTACTGATTTATACATCATTTGGGGGCTCATTGCATCATATTCATTGTTCTCGTCGTATTATTAGAAAACTTTTCTTGATATTTAGACGAGACTGTTGCTAGTAATATACAGACTTGTCTATGACTACTTACATAAGAATATTAGTATAAGTACTGGGTAATTTTTTGAATTTTCGCTAAATGCTCAGTACCTACATGGAAAACCAACATTTCCAAAAGAAACGAAAGTGATAGAATAACATAAAATGTCGACTTTCCAGAGTAACTTTTTGACAGCCATATGTCAAAAAATTACTCTGGAAAGTCGACATTTGGAAACCCACACGTTTTCCTCACTCACTTCAGTATAAAATATCATTCAAGTAACGACTTTAGTTTTGACAGCTATCAAAATATATTGACTTTTTATTTTTTATTTTACTATATTTACAACATATGTAGTATAAGTTAAAATTAAAATAATAAATGCTAAATTAATTTAAATAAAAAAATGACACTAAATCGCCGTCGTCGTGCGGTAAAGTTCCCAGAAGGCTGGCGACATTTCCTCTTTATATGGCCAAACTCAAACGTAGGCCAAAATAGTCACCAGCCCTTGGGTCCCTACAGACATCGACCAGGCGTGCGGAAATTTCGTTGTAAAGGGTTTTTGCATCCGAATCCCAAGGTCCCAGGGTCTCTACAGCAAAAGGCGTAAATATGTATGGCTTTCCCAGAGATGCATATTTACACCTTTTGCCGGACTCTGCCGCCAACGCAGCCGCACCAGCCTTACAGGCAGTCGCTGCTACGTGGGATGGAGCTACTGTATCCACGCACGTTGCATCCCACACCAACGACCGCCCATTTTTCCACGGAATGAGTGTCATGCCGTCATGCCGTCAGGCCTCTTACCGTCATCTCTTGAAATGCCAGGCCAGGCTCTAGGACTGCTGGCACGCCGGCACTGGTAAGAGCGCGACGGATGACGTCATTCAATGCAGTATGGCGTGAGATGCGGCCTGCACTACGACGACAAGCCAAACCGTGGTGACCCAAGTGGTCGAACTCTTCCCCACAACAACAGTGATGTGGTTCATTAGTTCTGGCCTCCAATCGAAGGCTCACTGCCAGACTATATAGTTATAATAGTATAATAGACTGTATAGTTATAATTCTCTGCATATAGACAATATACTGACAGCCAGACGGAAAGCAGCTATAGCAGCCTAGACGCTGGCTTCACTAGAAGAATAGCACGTGTTGCCGATTCAGAATAGTTGTCAGGAAAATCTACATTACACACAACAACTGACGAACCGTTTTACATTGTGGATGAAATAGTAGTAGCTGATGGTGAAAAGTAACACCCTTTATAGAAAGCAATAGAATTCAGACACAATGCTACACAGTAGCGTCACAAAACAACGATGATATGGAATGTTTTAAAAAAAATGTTAAAAAATCAAAGAATTTATTTAGAGATTTGACCTTTACAGGCACTTTTTGACGTCATATTCTAAATCACTCTAAACTGGAGATAATCAATTCAATCAATTGAACAAAAATAAAAGAAACTCATTTAAACACTAAACTAAACCGATTATGGTAGCCACTAGTTTAACGTGATTATGGTAGTATAGTAGGTAATGAAAAACTATAATAATTTCTAAAAACTTGTTTATTAGTGTGGCATAATTTGTAAAGATATATATATATTTATATTTTGCTAAGAAATTTAAGAAATTAATAAAAATATGATGGTGGCTCTAGTGTGCGGGTACATAGCGCAAGTTTGTAGAATATAGTGCGTGCGACTTGTATGAAGTGCCACATCTATACATTACATTCGTAAAGTAGTGCGTGCGGAATGTTCAATTAATGTCCTCTATTGTCCGTGACAAACAGACAGGATTTACAGACTAAATGTAGTGTGGGAAATTTGATTAAACATAAGCTTTGTCGGGGTTGGAGCGATGCGATGGAGGCATACTAGATATTGGGAATGGTAGAAACGGCGAATAATAGTAGAAATCATTATACATTATACAATTAGTCTACGAAAAATTAGAAGAATAGTATGTACTATTCTTCTTATTTTTGCATATGACGTTTTGCGTATGACGAATATTCTTTGCAGACATAGTATGCATATACATATATGCATACTATGTCTGCAATGAATATTCGTCGCTGTGGTTAGGTATATTTCACTGGTCTCATAGTAGATGTTCTGAGACTATTATTTATCACATTGAAAATTGTACTAGCCAGTCTCGTTAAACCGCATTTTGTGCCTATGTTTAGATAGATACCCTCAGCCCTCAACCATAATCACGTAATTTTATAATTATGTGGGAAGAAATGGGAAGTAATGCAGAATTCCTAGAAAAATGGCTAGATCACACAGCTCTTAAACTGTATGCATACTTTATGGAAGTATAGAAGTTCATTTATCAATCTTTCCACGAGGTGGATTATACCTAATTCTGCTCATCCGTCCATAAGAAATGGAAGTATTAATGAAATATCAATCTTAATTAAGTATACATTATTTGATATTTTCGTAATTTAAAACTTTATACATTTATCGATTTTTTTTTTGCTATTTAGAAATTTATTAGTATATTATTTTACACGGAAAAAGATTTTAGAGACTATTAGTATGAGACCTAACCATTTACTCTAATTACTTCACGTTTTCTAGCCAAATTTTCGAGCTTTTCTACTTATTTTCTCTACCTTTGTCAGACCAATGTCATACGTATTCTCCTTGGCGAAGATATCAATTCAATATTTTGTGAAACTTAACCTCTGTATTGCCTTTACTCTATGATTGTGAGGCACTTTTCCTCGGGGCAGTGACTTGCGAGACGTTTTCTATTTAAAGGTTTACAAGTTAAACTTGATTTGTTACATATACTTACAATCTAACATTTTTTTAATAATCAAAATCAAACGGAAGAAAAACAGAAAGCAAATACCATAGGTTTGACTTCATAATTTTATATAGAACAAAATAATACAACAAATAAAAATTCCAATCCATTATTTAGGATGATAGTATAGAAGTTTCACTACGAAAAAAAACATCGTTGACAAGTGAAAAAGACGATTTACATGATTACAAAGTCTTACAAAGATATATGAATGTAATATCAATTTATAATTATAGGAAAAGAGACAGACATAGAGGTATGATATATATATATATATATATATATATATATATATATAGACGACAGGCAGTCGGCAATATTTTTAGGCTTATTGTACACAAATTCTTGGGTAACATATAATAAAATTTATTTTTATAAGTGGAATGGTGTGTAACATATCCGACTTAAAAAAAAGATGGAGATTGTCAATTTGTCACGATGTTTTGGTTTTATTTTTTAATGTATGTTTTCACAGTTAACGTTTCGTCTGATCAGAAAGTCTTGGCAGTTTCTAGAAGGCATCTTAACTGGTTTTCCTTATGAGTGGGCGTTTTAATACGTTCGTGCATTGAATTTGCAAGTGACTAAAAGTTTATGAGGGAACGGTATTTTTGAGTCATTGGCTGCATATTTACATATCAGGTGTGTGGTTCCGCCCTAGATTACCTAGGGCCACTCCATGTCCTCCCATGTATGACGTACGAGGCGACTAAGGTACATACAGCCTAGGCAGCTGATAGGAAACGAAAGCATTCCCAAGAAGGGTTGACGTTAGGCAGGCGGCTGGTTGTAAAATCACAGCTTAATTTTTAAAGAGTTGCTATTCCATCTTGACAAAAAAAAATGAACAAAGAAAACTCTGAGGCGATAGTGTATTGTTTTGGCAAGCTGCAAGCCATCACGTTGAGTGGCGTGGGTTATCACGACGTGCACTGTTCCTCAATCATACAAAGAGGTTGCGCCCCTGTCTTTTAGGGAAGAGGTCATGACAAACGAAAAAATATCGATAACTACCTCCTACTATATTGGGAATTCTGGCATAAATAGTACCTTATGAACAATTACAGGTCTACTTGTCGCTAGATGGCGGTAGTCGTAAACGTCATGATGGGTAATAGGCGACTTGATGAATTGACACCAATTAGCATTTGATAGGAAAGAAAAAGTGAGAAATAGAATAAGTAGTGTGAGTGCCTCTCGGGGCGTAATTTTAAGATATTTATAACTTAAAGTTGAGTTTTAAGATATTTATAACTCCGAGAGGAATATGAGAGTATAGGCTAAATACGTATGTTGCTATAGCACTTTAAAATATATGACATTTACAGAACGAGACAAAACATACTATACATATATGTATAGCATATCTTATTTATGAATAATAGGGTTATATTAATAATATAGAAAGCATTTGTATTTTAATTTAAATTTAAATTCCTAAATATACCTTCCATTAATTAGAACTGCATGTACCATGTACCTTGAAAATCTTGAAAGTTCATTTCAAGATTTAGAAGCATCTGCAATTATTGCGTATATTGCTCTTAGAATTTAAGTAACTTTTAAGTTCGAGAGATAGGCTAAAACCCAAGAAATGCTGGCTTGATGTCGTCAAGGATGAAATGCGGGCCGGTGGTCTGGCAACTGGGCTCCTACGCTCAATGGCTGAGGAAGGAACCGGGAATACGCTTATATGAGAGAGAGAGAAGTTAGGCTGCATATTTTAGGATAAAACGGAAAGGTATCGTAAAAATACAAGTGGACACTGTTTTAAATAAAATCATAAATTTATAAATGATGTAATTAATACATAAATTAACGAGAGGATGAATGAATTAAAAAAAAAACTTAAACAGGAAAATGACTTCATATTGACAAAACACATAAAGAATTAAAAGGCCGGTTCAGCTTACTTTGTTTATCAAAACATACAAAAAAATTGTATGTTAAGGTGCATTGGCATATAGGCAAAAACATTATGGAAATATTGAACATCCTATTTACATTTTTTGTGTTGGGTATTATATAGTGTAATTTGTGTAAAAATTTAAGCGATCATTGAAGAAAATAAAACACAAAAAATCTAATTGGTTTTTTATGATTGTTATTGATGTGAAATAATATTTTAACTTTTAAACTTTGCAACTTCACTCACGATCATAATAATATTGAACTGAGCACAAAACTCGTTATAGCTCTTAATATTGAGATCACAAAAATATCATTTTGGTTTATTAATAAAATTTATAAAAAAATAACAGGTTCTATCTGCAGATGATTTATCATGTAAGACACAAAAAATTGATCAAGTTTCGTTCATTTTTTATTGGGAATAAAACGAAATTTATTCAGTGTTGTTTTAGGTTGTTATTTACATTATTAATGCTTCACTTACACTGAGCGAGTTTCTATTCGGCAGCTTCAAAAGAGGGCGAGTGAGTTAGTAACGTAGTGGTAATAAAACTTTTCATTCATTTTGATTTTCTCTTGATTTTAGTCTAGATTTATAAACAATCCTATCATACATGCGAAAGTTTGTTTGAGGATAAATGTGTTTGTTACTGTTTTCACAAATCTACTGGACGGGGCGCTGCTAGTGTAGATATAAATAACAATAATATTATTTAAATAACATGTTTGGTGTTTTTGCAAATAATTTTCATCTTTTTCTTTATTTCTAATGCATACACTGTAGGACTAGACTTAACGCTTGGAGATAACACTCGCTCAATGTGAAAAGTCTGACTCTGGTACATAAAAGAGTATCGACTTGGTAGGAAGGGCAAACCGGATTTATATATGAACATAAGAGATTCTATATCGAATCTTTCTTTGTTTTTTTAAATAAAGGTCATTTACATTGTAAAATACATCGATACGGATAAATATGAATTTGGGGGTGTGGTCAATCTATTCCCTTGGGAATTCGAGTTAACTTAAAGGCTTTATGAATTTCTGACTGCCTACGAATTATTATTTTACATTCAACAGTTTAAATATTTTTATTTTATTCGTATTTGAAGGGCAGACCCTACCGGTGAAACGGATTCACCTCATCATCAGCCTACCCTTATCCCCCTTTATGTGGGGTCGGTACAGCATGTCAGTCTCCTCCACTTCTCCCTGTCCCTCCCTCCCTGTATCACCACTTTCTAATATAATATCTTATTGTAATATGCAAGATAAATCTGCCTGATTAGATTGGCCGCTATCTGTATGTTATATGTCGATATGTTACATATGTCAGATACTTTATCAGGAAGCTGTGTGAACAGATCGTTAATCTGTAAAGACTTGAATCTTTAAATTTTAATTAGTTAACGACACTTATAAATATGACATGAATCTAAATTACTATATATAATTAAAAATAAGTTATTTAAAAATGTTGTGGTGAATGAAATGAATAGAATATATACTGCTATTTTTATTTTTGAAAGTTGAATTTTGTTATAAAGTTTGAAAAAATTCCATTCTCATAAATGCGAAAGTCTGTCACGCATTTAAATCGATTTTCATATAAAATTTGGAATAGATATAGGTTCGGGCAACAGTTTTAATAGTTTCATCGACTTAGTCACATCCCTACACGATTTAGAGAAATGCGATATTTTGGAGCTCTCCCGACATGACACTAACACAAAAGATTCAGAAGTGTAGTCGGGTTGTATTGTTGATGAACAAGTCAATGACAATAAAAACTGAACAAGCGAACAGACATGCGACCTACCTGATGGGAAGCGGTCACCGCAGCCTGTTGACTCCTGTGATCTCAGTAAAACGCGCGTTGCCTGTGTCTGAAAAAAACTTTTAATAGATTAACAATGGTGTTCAAGAACAAAAGATTTTACAGTTAAAATATTAGGCCGCATGCTTGAGCAAGCATGCGGCCTAATATTTTAACTGTATTTCAACTGAGCAGTTGATTTAAAAAAAAACATTTTGTTCAGCTGCAACGTCATTGTCGCTATAAAATACCTAGTCTAAGTGGGTACCGGGCTCCGACGCGACACGTTACGGCTGAGGAAGAAACTGCGAAAACAGATGACAGAGAACATTAGTAGTCTCACCATAACATAGATTTATATTGTTAGAAGTTGTAGGTTGGTTGTTCTCACATAGGTACTAGTAATATTGAGAAGTCAAAACATTTTTTTTTACTTTAAAATCCATTAATCATTCCGTATTTAACTCACCTTGATTTAAGACCACCTAACATCCTAATACAGGTATAAATCTGCGTATAAAACACAACTAAACAAAACAAAACCAAACGAAGAGGTATTTTTGTTATAAATACTAACACGTGAACGAACACTTGGGTTTTTTATTAAATCAATATGTGATTGACTTTTGAGGTTTTCCTCCGACTTTTTGCACGATATTAGGTTGTATATATGTACTTATACAAAACATGTGACTTGTTTTTAGATAAAGTTTAAGAATATTTTTTAGAATTAATTATTTTAAATCTGGTTTATCAATAAATTCTTGTAGTGGCACAATGCGTGTGGCGATTAAATTCGATGACCGGGTTGGACTCCTTTATACATCGAAATAGTGAATCGTTAATGTCCTTATCGAACAAAGACAAAGATTATTATTTGCAAAAACATGAGTTTACATTTTTTGACAATGTGGTGTTAAATGAAAAACTTAATCCTACATGTTTCACCGTCCACGGGTGTGCGCATTAAATATAAATATATATTAGGACAAATCACACAGATTGAGCTAGCCCCAAAGTAAGTTCGAGACTTGTGTTATGGGATACTAACTCAACGATACTATATTTTATAACAAATACATATATAAATAAACATCCAAGACCTGGGCCAATTGGCTAAGTGGCAAGAACCTTACCACTGCGCCGCCGAGGTCGTCAATTTACAGCTAAGAGGAAAAGGTGGCCAGGCCAGACCTAAAACCAAAGCTGAATGTTAATGTTACTTTTTTAAAGACGCGAAGATGTAAAATATTTACCTGTAATTCATGAAAAAGTTAGCAAGCATAATTTATGCGTTCGCCGTTGTTTATTTTTAAGAATAACAGAGTATGTTTGTAACGCGATAACTTTCGAACTGTTGGTCAGATTTTGATGAAATTTCAAAGGTATGTAGGATCTGTTAATAGATTAAGTTCGTGGGGGCAACGAAATCGGTTAAGTCATCTTTGCAATATTCGCAACTTGGTAAAAACTCATCAAACATTGTGTTCGTGAGGTCTAAGTTCGCGGCGAACAGCTAGTAGTAATACTAAATTATCATGAAGGGTAGACAATTTCGGAACCTTCGCGTGACCAGATAAGATAACTATTCTTTAAAAAAAAAACAATAATCAATAGTTTTAGTGATTTATTGTCCTTAATAATTATAATTTATTGGCGTAAAAGCATCGGATGTTACCGTTATTAACTTAAATTAATTTTGTGACTTGTCTCTGGTATTTTGCAGTGATTTATATAATTGTCCCTGTTTTTTAGACAAGTTTCCTCAAGATATAATTAGGAGGTAATATTACATTGAGTATTTCCAAGGTAATTTATTCTTTATAACAACCAAAGTCTTATGTCACCATCTGTCGTGTTTAAAGTCCCCACTGTTGGAGCGCTGACCTTCTTTATGGACGGATAAAGAGGATGGGTCTTAACCCGATGTGTCTTTTTTTTACTAGCCTGTAGTGTCCCACTGCTGGGCAAAGGCCTCCTATCTACTTCGCCATCCATCCCTGTCCGTTGCGTAACTCCTCCAGTTCTTATCCGTCACACGTTACGCCTAAGACAAGTCGTTACGGATAAGATACGTACGTCATCATAAATGTGTCGTAAAGGACAAAATTGTACATAGTTACTTTATTAGCTAAGAAATAAAAGTCACATCCGAAATTGAATCGTATCAAATTTGAAAGAGAGCGAGAGAGAAGATGTTTGTAGGGTAGTAAGTAATATTTGTGTATGAGAAAATAATGTTTTCTTAAATTACTACTAAATATAATGTATTGTTCAAATAATACTTACTCTTATCTTAGTTAACAGTGAGATTTAATGAACAAATCTAAAAAAAGAAATAAAACAAAACACCCACCGCAAATGGTAGTTTTCCAGAATCCATTCCTCAAACAATTCCGTAACACGTTGACAGTCCCCATAGCAAAAGTAAGTACTTTTCTTACAAGTTCAGTTTTCCGAGAGCGAGGGAACACTTTGCGTTGCGCCAACTTCTGTGGCCAATATCGGGGGTTTGCTTGAGATTTCTCTAGGCGGAGAAATTCTTTAAACTATGATTCCACAGCAGCGACTATAATGGCATTCTGCGTGTATTAATTAACAGATGGGCCACTAACAAAATATGTGCGAAATAAAGATTTATAATTATTATAACCTGGCTAGCATTATTGTACAATGTAATTAAAAATGTAAGAAACCGACGATCGACTCGTCGGAGTCGGTCGTCGGTTGCTGGCATTCTCTCATCCGCTAAAACAGAGCTATCGGTTGCCTATATGTGTAATCTTACGACCTCCGTGGTCACCACGACCGCATCCTATCTGGAGGCCCTGGGTTCGATTCCCAGCGCGGTACTATGTATATTGCATCTGTGATCATAAATATTTGTCTGCGGTTCCGGGTGTATTGTGCCCGTTTCTGTTTATGTCTATTGGACCCGCGATATTACATTAGTGCTTAGTGTAGGTCGTTGAGTGTTATCTATTTATTTATTATAGCGCGATCTTGTGTTGTCTAAGGCTCCGACCCAATTGCTTCGTCGTGCTCTGTTGCGTCGACGTATCAACGCAGATCAAAGCAAAAATTGTGTGGAGTTTAGATGTTTACCTACGTCGACGAACATCAATGATAAAGTAAACAGGAAACAACGGAGCAGCAACGTGCTATATCGACGCAACGGAGCAATTGATCCTGGGCCATAAGCTTTTTTTTTACAAGTATGGATAGGGTGGCAAACGAGAACCCAATTACCAGATGGTAATTGGTCACCACTGTATAAGAACAACCGTAATACCAGGGACATCAATGGAGTGTTGCCTTTCTTCCTTAAAGGTCGTCGACTAGTTTCCTAATGGTTGCAGTGTCGTATCGGATTTGGGTATTAAAAATAAATAAAAATAATTTATTTCAAGTAATAAAAAAAAAAAATCACAGATTTAGTAAAACTCTTAGAAGCCATGTTAGTTATATAATTAGTTACAAAAACAACACATGAAATCAATTGCCATGTCACATCCGCGAATACCTGCTAGATTCTCCTATTGTATGAAGGATACCATTTGGCCGTGCACCTTTAGTATTTTTCAGCAACTGTGGATTGCTCCCTTAAAAGTTGTTTGCAAGTTGGACTTCGTTTTTTGAGATAAATAGAATACGCGGTATTTTATTCGAGAAAAGTTATGTACTCTATTTATGGCCTCGGCTGTCGGCTTCGTTTGCTGTGTTGTTGGGTTTCTTGAGATTTCAAATTTGATACACTTAATGTAGAACTTAAGTAATAAGGTAAAGTAATATGGAAATGCTGGCCCTTATAAGTAGGTATATCCGAAGATTACACGCTTTAAGCTCTTGTCTAGATCCTAATTCTAACTAATATTATAAATGCGAAAATAGTTAGTTCGTTACCTCTTCACGCTCTATCTAGGTACTCAACCAACCTTCTTGAAATTTTGCATATTTTAGTTTGAAGTATGGAGGAGGACATAGGGGTATCTTTTATCCCGGAAAAATAACTGTCTCCGTGGGAAATTTACGCGGGCGAAGCCGCGGACGAAAGCTAGTACAACATAAAATCTCAAAATGTGGTTAAATATTTTGACTGATGATCAGTGAATGTGTGAATAAACGCTATACGAATAAATATAACGAAAATGCTGCAATACAAATGTTCAGAAAAACAAGTTGATATTCTAAAAATGAATATGACGTGACTTTTCCCATAGACGTTAAAATTATCGTTAAATATATAAAGTGCTACTTTTGTCTTAAAATTGCGTTGCTCTAAAACCTGTTTCTGAAATTTTACCAGACAAAGAAAAGTAGACATTGGGAGATTTTGATTCGAACTTTCTAATTTTCAAAGACAGTATAATATATTACACTTTAATTTTTAAAGGTTATTAAAGGTATATTCAAATGTTATTTGACAAAATACAATTTGTAAAAGCATTATCAACTTTTGGGTGACCCAAAAGATGATAATGCTTTTATTCTATAAGTAAATAGTATAAAGCATAGTCGCTTCCCACTGTCCGTATATTTATTAATCTTTAAAACTACTGAACAGATTTTGATGAGGTTTTTAGCAGTTAGTGTGATTCTTGGGTTTAAGTGTATATTTTTAATGGTTTTATTTGAACGAAGTCGGGAAGGATCACTAACAGACATACACCTATCTAAACATCGGGTTGTTATCTAAATGCATCTTAACGTAAGTGTTATCTTGGTAACAGGGCGCCGCACCTGACCAACTTACGTTTAGCTAAATATTTAAGCACTTCTAAGTAATTACTTGCAAGTTGGCTTTAGCTTTATAGTTCAGTTTAGCGGGATCATTGTTATTTATTACGAGAGTTGCTATATAAACAGTTTAAACCAAACTATCCCATACATATTTTATCCTATTTCCTGTTGTAATGATAAATAGCGTGTGTATGAGGCGAGTAAGGGACACTAACTGGTGGCTATAGGTAAGGTCTGGTTGTAAGTGGAATGAAATAAATGTTAAACCATAAAATTAAACGGGCCTTGAATGAAATGAAATTCGTTTAGTAGTTTTAGTACTTTGCGATATCAAAACTCTCATCGGAGCGTTTTCCAGATTTCTTCTTAGAGTATTTATCTTATATGTACCCACTGTTTCAAGTATAAAGCGCACGGTAGCCAATTCTTACTTCTCTAGATAGGTTTTATAGTTTTGGGTGTTAGGATTCGTTACCACTTGATGTGAGTATAAAATGGTTTTCTTTTTATTTTTATAACTTTAAGTTTATGTATTTCACATTAATTTGTAACACTTCTGCTTAGTGTCATTGCTGATATTATATATTTTTCTACATATGAAGATTTGTTATTGGCATTTATAGATTTCTGTAACGCTGTTAATCTTTTAATAAAATAATAATTTATTTATTATATTTTAGTACTTCATTGTAACAACATTTTCTCAATCCGTACTGCAACTAAAAATGTTTCGTTTGAATAGAATGTGAGAAATTTCTAATTAAAGCAAGCATAGAAGAGAGAAGACTAGAAAGCTGTCTTAATAAGCGCGCTCGTTGCAAAGGCAGGCATCTCTATCCGTCTTCGGGGAACTTGATGAATTCTAAAATTTACTACAATCCACTTAGATAACTGAGGCGGTGGTGGTCCATTGGTTAATACGACGTCCCAGGTTCGAATCCTATTCGTGCCTTACAAGTTTGTATACCAATCTGACTCTTGTATAGTAGTTTTCATCGACCACCACATGCTTGAAGGAAAACATCGTGAGGAAACCTCTGGTTGATTTGTGTGAAATGGAGAAGGCAATGGAAAATAGAAAGTCTTTGTGTGTATTTCATTTAATGATCACGACCCTCAGTCATAGTAAAGTAAAAGTAAAAACGTGTTTATCTCAATAAGGCGCAAACAATAGTTAGTACAAGAAATTCAAATTGGTTGAGACATGGCTTTTGTAGAAAGCTAAGCCTGTGCAACAGTAAGCCAGCACTCGCACAACTGAATGTACTCGTAGTAAGAAGCAACACGATATGAATGTTTGCTATAAGGAATGAGAATATAGAGAATGGCTATTGAAGTGAATTTGAAAACATATTAAATACTATGCTGGGTACTGAGGCATCACTACTTAGATACAGTTTACTCTTGCCGCAATTTTTGGTTTTTAACCCCTGACGCAAAAAGAGGGGGTTATAAGTTTAACGTGTCTGTCTGTGTCATCGTAGCCCCCAAACGGATGAACCGATTTTCGTTTAGTTTTTTTTTTATGTTGTAGATAATTTTATCCTGAGTGTTCTTAGCTATGTTTCATGAAAATCGGTTCAGTATTTCAATTAATACATTAATATTGAAAGTCGGGGTTTTTTTTTGTTTGAAAAATAAACTTGAATTCTACGAATATAATTTATTTGGTACTTTTTGCGATATTGGAAACTCTCTCGTGAGCGTTTTGCAGATTTCTTTAGCTCCTAAGCGGCAGAGCCCATGGTCATCGGACCATGATATAAAATAGGCTTAAATAATTAAGGAGAATTGAAAGTCTTATAATTTTAATAATACTTTATTTCCAAATAACGTATTCAAGTGTTTGTACTAAAACAAATGTTATAATAGATAACATAAAATGCATGTAAAAATCTTTATGACATTAGGTATAAACGAGTGTCGTAAGGGCTAACCTTAAATTCGGAATTTTAAATAACAAAATTGAACGTTTCGATAGTCATTCGTAAAAATGCTTTTTAAAATGTTTCCATATTTCCTTCAAAAGGTTCAAGTAAATACGCTCTTTTGTTTGAGATTGTTTTAGAAAAGTTATTTTTCTTTTTAAAGAGCATTCTCTTTCTTTTTCTTAAATAATACGATTCAAATATTGAAAAAGAAATGCAATTTTTTCCTGTTTTTTTTCTCTTCTAGTTTCACGACACTTTGTTCTGTCTGCCCCGTAAAAGATAGAAATGTGATGATATATCTAAATAATTTATAAAACCTCCGGCGGAACGAAGTTCGAATTTGTTTGTGTGTATGTACGTACAGTCAGCCGCAAATTAACCATGAAATTGCTAGTGTCAATTGGCTATATTCTTGCTCAGACCTTCAGAAAAAAAAATGCACACTATAAATGCAATTTTTTGCACACACAGAAAACATATTTTTATCTTTACAACACCGCCGTAGATATATAAGTCGGATTAATATTGTATTGATATCATTATGTGGTCGTACAGAAAAACAATTGTATTTTAATCCTAAAATCAAAACAAAATGATTGCAGATATTTTTTTTGTTAAATTACAAAAAGTATTTTCAAATCAGATTATCTTAAACGCAATTTTTTATTTTATTCATCATTAGTTATCAATTTAAATACCTAAGTACATAGCATTTTGGTTCACACTTTCAAAATTTTATTGGTCCCATTTTGGCGTTAAGCACAATAGATAAACATTATCACTTTAATATAAAATACTGCTTATATAATGATACCTATTATAGGTATGTAGTCAATTATATAATTTGCTTATATAAAAAATGTAAGAAGGAAAATAATATTATTAAATAAAAAGTTGTAAAAATTGTAATATACTTAAGTATATAAGTACCTAACGGGTTAAGTGTCATATAAAAAACTTGAAAATAATGTAAATTGACATCTAATAAATATATTATGTTGAGAAACAATACTGTTCTACTTAATTAACATATTCATTTTCTTAGAATTACAATTAATTTTAGGTTGCGCACAGCGCTCCTAATGGACATTTTGTATAATATTGTAAATTTATCAGACCTAAATAATTCGCAGCACTTTATAGGTAAAAAAATCCCCATAAGCAAGAATCCATTCAAAACGTTAGTGCACTAAGAATAATAATAATTTATTTATTTTGAAAAAAAGCTTATAAATATGTAACGTGTATAAAAGTTAAGTCTAAGATGTCTTTTGGAATAGTTCTATAAATATAGGTATTAATTGAATATCAGATCCAAATGGTTCATCAAGTATTATATATACAAATATTTTTGATTGACATGCAACTAATAATGCGTTGAAGTTGATGGTCAAATTGTTTATTCGATTTTTTGTTTGACATAAAATAGTCAGTGATTACGAACCACCTTTAAAAAAAAAAAACAAAAAATGGTGCGATATTTTTAGTGTAAGTTATAAAGTATGTCCAGAAAAATATTACTTCAGAATCATAGATGTTTTACATCCAGTATTTATTCAGTTTATTCCACACTAATAATTGGAAAAAAATATGAGAAAATACAGGGCGTAAACTCGGATCTAATTCCCCTTAGTTACTACGAAATATGCAAAGAAAAGGCGCATGGCAAAACATCGGCAAATATAAATCACGACACGTCCTCTGTTCGTTTCACTTTGCTTTTCCCGCACAACTGCTCTGCTTCCTCGATGGTGTCTGGAAGTCTCATGTTCCTGGTCTCAGGGAGGAAGAACACCAGGATGCAGGACAATGCGGCCATCACGCTGAAAATCACCGTTGGCATGGATCTGTGGTACTGGGACTGGAAAGAGAAAAAAATAATAACTTGAATTTGCCTTACAATGTGCTAGCAGACTGGGTACACTTTTGCGTGACATTTTTTATTCATAGTTTTTATTATAACCTCAATTTTATTCTACAATATCTCGATTTCCATACTCATTGCAAATTTTCAACAAGTTTTCACTAAAGAATTGATAGTATGTGTTTAAATTATTAAAACAACATTTATTTATGTAATACTCCGGCCAATGGATGTGTGATGAAAATATGTTTTTTGTATAAGTTACATTGTAATTAGGGTTATAGGATTAACTTAGATTTATTACTTATTTCGTGGCCTTTGCCTGGTCGAGGCTGGCATTAAGACACATAAACGGGCTTTAAAAAAAGTAGTAGAAATATGTACATAAATTTACGTAAATAAATTATGAAGTGTAATTGTTGATGCCGATATTGTTTCATCGTAAGAAACCTGAAGGAAGCCCAAGCGTTATTCAGAACCAAAGAACACAAATGGATGGATTTTGTAAACAAGTATTCGGAGTAAATTCTACGTTCGTTGTAGAATAGAGTGGCCAAGTAAGTACACTGTCTCTAATAGTCTTATTATTTGTTATGAACAGTGTTGTTATTATTGCTAAATAACAATTCTAATATGTCACTATAATTAAGACTGGAACGAACTAAGCTAAAAACAGGTGCATTTTGTCTGTCATACAATATCCTCACATTATCATATTACAGTATCCAATAGGAAAAACGTAAAACAAATATAATTGATAATTGATTAAAATTAAAAAAAGACAATAATTATACATCGTAACTTGATTTATTAGTCACTTAGATGACTTTCAAACGACACAAATGTTTTTACACTTATGCACCGGAAAGTCGTGACTTTAGTTTTAAAATTACTTTTTGTTTGCAGTTGTAGACTGTTACCAACAGAACATAAATTATATTTCTATTAATTTAAATTATTTCTTAAGATTTTAATGCTAATTAGAAAATAACTGAAGTATCCCAAAAAGATTATTTTTCACTTTGCTCTGACCGGCGATCGAACCTTTCATATCTAATCATATATATCTTTATCAGAGATTATAGAACAGAACAAATAATAAAAACGCACAGATGTTTTAATTGCCCGGAAACAGGTGTTGTTGTTGAAACTCTGGTACTACCTGAGCCTCGTCGTCATTGTTGCTTATGATTGGTTACGAGAGCTGCTTTTTTAAATTGAAAGAGAGTAAAAGAAATGGTAACCGACTTAGAAGCCAAAGACGGATTTTATAGTTGTAATCCTTCCGGCAGTAGTACAGATGCTAATAAGGGTCTGCCTGATGTTAATCGGGAAAATCTAGATATAGATGGAGCTGTAGACCAGGGCTATAATTTTAAAGAACTTGAAAAATGAAAAAGGTGTTGTAAAAAGAATCATAGGTCTTACCAACAATGGCGTCACAGGCGCAAGTAGCGATCCAATCCTTCCAGCAGTAGAACAGACGCTGATGAGGGTCTGCCTCATGTTAGTCGGGAAGACCTCAGATACGTAGATGTAGACGGAGCTGTAGGCCAGGGTCACGCTCCACTTGCCGATGAGGTACAGAGGCAGCGACCAGAGATCCGCTGAGACCAAACGGAATCTGTTTGAGAAATGGCTGAATTGTACGCCAGATCGGCAGTAACACAAAAAGGTTGGGATATTTTTGGTTATTTTATATACCTTAGATGTAGACTATATATATATATATATTTATTTGGAATATTGGAAATACATATCTTATTAAAAAGAAAGGAATTTTTAAAACATATATCATATAAAATACTTATATTAAAGCCGAAAGATATGCGATTGCGCATGTATGCGCTTTAGGAAGTCTCAAAAGGTAATCTCAGCAAGTTTTTATTAACGGGGTGCATGAGTAAAACACTGATTTTCAGACAGACGTTCTATAGGGGTATATGCAAAAAACTTAAAAGATTTGGTACCTATGGTAGTAGACGAGTGGGCAGTAACATGAAAAGATGAAGGAACTTTTCGTATTATCTGTTCTTTTCAGATGCATTGCATTATATCTAACAAATTGTATAGCATGCCACAAGGAAGTTTATAGTCTTAAATCCAATAATAATTAATTTGTACCAATAGATGTAATAAAGTTAACTGATTGATGAATATTCTAGAGTAACGAAATCCTCAATATTCTTTTCTAAGTATCGATGGAATAAGTGAAGTGAATGAAAATTTTAGGGGATTTTAAAATCAGTTTCATCAAAACCACATGACAATTCAGTGATATTTTTGTACTTTGATCATTTGCTTGTACATTTCTAATTTTGGGATTAACTACATCAATTACGCTTTAGATTTGGGATCATAAACAATTAAGATTAAAATGATATATATACAGATTATAAAGCAGATAAGCTGCATTGTTTACTCTATGATCGCAATAAAATTTATTACGTGGGATAATGACATGCATCATATGCCATTATGTGAGAATCGTAAAAAACACACATCTGAATAATTATAGTTAATCTATTCATTTGTGTTCAACCATCAACTTTTATTATAAGCAAAGTAATAACAAAGCAAAGCCATTTTTGTATGGAGCTAGAAATAAAGCTATTAATGTCAATGGTCTGATAACTAGGGACGCCGAAGACCGTGCGACTGGGCGCATACGCTCAACGGCTGAGGAAGAAACTGGGAAAACGCTCAGGTGAGAGACTGAGAGAAATAAAGCTAGTATAATTTTTGACCTCTTCGTGAAATCTACAAGTACACATGACGCCTAAGAATTTTTTTGTGTAGAAATTAAATCACGTTTATTAATAAAATTAGCATTGTTAAAAATGCTAGATAATCTTTATTAGAGAATCGTTAAAAATACATATTTGAATAATTATAGTTCATCTATTAATTTGTGTTCAACCATCAACTTTTATTACAAGCAAAGTAATAATCGGTACCTAATTGTAGTAATATTTGGTTGAAAAGCAAAATCATTTTTTAATGGTGCTAGGAATAAAGCTATTACTACACAGGTATAGCTACGACAGTAATAGCTATATTACAACAATTACCGATTATTACTTTGCTTATAATAAAAGTTGATGGTTGAACACAAATGAATAGATTAACTATAATTATTCAAATATGTATTTTTGATGCCGACGACCGTACAAAGTGGACACGAAAATATAGGAAAGTGGACCCTGGACTCCGACGCTCAACGGCTGAGGAAGAAACTGGGAAAACGCTCATATGAGAGAAAGAGAGAGAAAGAGAAATAAAGCTACTACAATTTTTGTCGTTTTCGTGACAGTTACAAGTACAAATGACGCCTAAGATTTTTTTTTTGTGTAGAAATTAAGTCACGTTTATTATTAAAATGAGCATGGTTAAAAATGCTAGATAATCTTGTTTGTAAAGTTTGTTTCGCTTGCATTTACACATAAGCAATCTATGATATTGACTTCAATGTTTAAATGCATAATGAAGATACTTTTGAAATACTTTGTTTTACGACAGAGATTTTGTAGGCCAAGGTGGAACATAACGTCACTCTACAAACTACCAGACTAACATACATTCAAGCAGAAACTACGCTTTAATTTATGTATTATAATAGATTTTTCACCTATATCTATAAATTTGTATTGTCATTTGTTAGGAATGTCACGGCATTTTATTCTTTTAAATTTAACAAAAGTGGCATAAAAGGCGAACTTACGAGTAAATCTTTTTCTACCAGTCAGCCAACAGGTGATGTAAATAATAATAAAATAAATAAATATATTGGGACAAATCACACAGATTGAGTTGGCCCCAAAGTAAGTTTAAAATACTAATTCAACGATACTATATTATATTCTATAATATATACATATATATATATAGGTAAACATCCAAGACCCAGGTCAATCTGAAAATTGAATGAAAATGATCATTTTTAAATCTTGACCTGACTGGGGATCGAACCCTGGCCTTCCAGTGTAGCAGTCTGGCATGATGGCCATGATGATGGATGATTTTATTCAGTCATGTGTGTTTGTTTCTACAGTATCGTTTAGAATCTTGTTAACCGTGAAAACGTAGCAAAACTAATCGCAGTCGTATTTTTTAACTATGATATTGTCGTAAATGCCAGTTTAATCAGATTAATCAAATCAGTCAAGTCGATATGTCGCGAGTTGGCCGATTTAATTTTTAAAGTAAATTTTTAACGTCAACGTACTCATAATGTCTTTCATCCTAAGTTGAAAACAGATTTAAAACCACTTTTAAGCTTGCAATTTCTTGAATATTCTATTTGAAATAATAATTTAATAATTTACTTAAGGTTGGAAACTCTCCTTCATTGTATTAAAATGGCAAACCCACACGGGCAATCGTTGAAAATAACTTCAAGCGGAAATCTATTGTGGTTCAGTAAAATTACCGAGTTCTATGCAATTGTCACCATTATTCGTTCGTCATATTTATTATATGCGAGAATTACTGTAATAACACAAGCTTACGGAACTATGCTGTCTGATTATCTTTTGTGAGATAACTCAGTAATTCTGCTTCACGTTTCATGATTTTACTATACATAGTAAACTTTTACAAGCTTTTATATGACTATTTGCTTGGTGTCTGTCTGTAATTGCATAATTGTAAGATTGGTGTAGTGTTAAAATACTTATTTACTTAAATATGGTGATAATGAAGTAATGCCAAGAATTTTATTGACCTATCTTCACATCGGCGTGAAGGCCGGGAAATATATCTCATCTTAACACTGGTGTTAAGGCTCAATGTGAATGTGGGTAAGATGAAAAATTATGCATAAAAATAGCCTTCAGGATTAACATAAGCTACCTACTATACAATATGGACCAACGAGCGGCGGCTAGTCAATCACTATAGAAGTCGGTAACTTTTTAAAAGAAATAGTAATGATTGATTTGGCGCAACAAATTACAATTTCTTTGGGCGAAACTTGTCATGTACTTTCCTCTAGAATTTATAAACTGGTGAACAAAATGGTTGACTATTCTAACCCACAGGCATCACGATATCAATAGCCATATATTAATAAGAATAATAGGTAATAAGAATAAAAAGAATAATAGGTTAGGCTGGTTCGGGCATATTTTAAGAAGAGATGAAAATCACGTCACTCAAAGAGCATTAAAGATGGAAGTAAAGGGTTCCAGGAATAGAGGAAGACCTAAGAAGAAATGGATGGAGTGTGTCAAGGATAGTATGAACAGGAAAGGAGTATCAATGGATATGGCAAATGACAGAACAAAATGGAAGGAACTTACATACTGTGCCGACCCCACATGAGTGGGATAAGGTCAAGAAGAAGAAGATATTAATAAGAATAATAAATTAAAGTCATACTTACATCTCGGCAAGAACGCGAACAGGAAACTGGTCACAGAGCATATGATAAATGTAGTAATTAATGTCTTTTTCCTCCCGTACTTGTCCAGCACGATCACCACAACCACATAAGCTGGTATTTCTACCAACACCACTAGCATAAAGCTCAAATACCTATTACTACTCAACGACACTGAGTTTATTGATAATCCGTAATACACTAAAGAACAAGTCAGCCACATGAACGAACAAATTAGTAGCCTCTTCCATATAATCGCCGATCTTATTGCTTTATACATTTGTGACTTTTTGTCATCAGTCTGATTCTGTGGTTGCAGCAGAGGATTTGCTAGACTGTCTAATTCTAATTTTCTAGGATCTAATCGGTTAATTTTGGCCGCTCGTTTCAAAACTTTGATAGCTTCGTCTCTTTTGCCTTTGCTGAGAAGCCATCTGGCACTCTCGTTGGTGAACCACATGTAGATGATGACGGGAATGGCCGGGCTGTAAAGGATGATGACGTAGGTCCTCCAGTCGTCGACGACCCATGCGAGGAGGGCAATAAGGACCACTCCTATGACGAAGACCATGTTGCACATAGCGGAAACTATGACACGTTGTTTCTTTCCAACCAATTCAATTACTGAAAGGGAAATGTAAAATAAATTAAATGTTTTTATAGCAGTACAAAACAAGTCTAACTTGATTCGATAGGCGTTAAGTTTAAATAAAATATAACCGTCTCAAAAATCACATGCCACATTTCTTGATCTACATAGATGTTATAATATACACATATTAGGTGTAACTAAAAACGTGAAAAAATGGTAACCAAAAGTATTACAGTCAATGACATGTTTCGTTGTCCAGTCTGCACTTTTATGCAGTGGTGATAGATGCTAATTTGCATCGGACGCATTACGTAGACCCGAAACGCGACTGACAGTAACTGATATGATAGAAATGACATACTTTAGATATGAACGGAAGCCAGAATGCTAATCAAGCTTTGACTAAACATCCTAGCACGTGTCTGAATTCTTGTCACGTATGTACTATACTGTAGTAGGTGAACTACTTTATAATGAATTGACCTCAAAACAATAAGAAAATGACGTAATGATCTTTTTTTTCAAAAGAAGTATGATCGTCGTTTGTCAACATCACTGACACACATACCACAATACCAATTGGTCCAATTTTGCGGATATGAACAGAATAATAAATCAAGAATGCTGTTATATGCAAAATGAATCGTAAACTACTCTAAATGCAGTCTCGTCCGCGAGCCGTGACCATGAAAGCATTGTTTAATTCAGAATCGCGCAGCACGTGTAAAGTTCGACGCAGAACGCCATTATAATGTTACCCATAAAAAGGATGGAGTATCTAAAATTCTCACTGATGGAGATTATATGCATTCGTGTGTAAGTTAATATATCTAAAAAATATATAATAACGATTAAAATATTGTTGCGCTAAGCTCTTCAAGTCATCCAATTTGAAAATGTAAGAGCCTCTTATATAACTATTAAGAATCTGTGGAAAACTATTATATATCAGATTCATATTGATAACAATCGAGAACAGTTTCCAACATGTTTGCCAGAACTTTGTTCGTATAAGACAATATAATAATGAGAATTGCCGAGTCACTAACAAAATATCAGGCATAATACACGATCATACGTGATAGGTTGGCTTGAACAAAACATAATATTTGTAATTTTAAATTATTTCAAATCTCATCTAAATACTCACTGAAAACATAAGCTGAGGCATACAATCCGCCTCCCGTGCTGGCTTCCAAGAAATGCATGATCACGAACATGATATAGCTCGGCGTGAAGGCTCTGGACAGACCAAAGATCAGGCTTCCTAGGGAGGCAAAGCCAACAGCCACTCGTCTTCCAAATCTGTCCGAAATAGCGCCAGTAAACAGCATTGACATGAACATGCCTGAGTTATGGATGGTTCCGACCAGTGCACGCTTCCACTCTTGACATCCTAAATTAAACTGAAACATGGGAGAAGAAGGATTTTATTAAATATATAAAGTATTTTAAAAAATATGAACAAATGATATAACGTGGACGAGAATACAAAAAGAGATGCTTGTGCTAGCTCTGACGCGAAGTTTAACGCTGATGAAGATAAAACCTGTTGCACGAGACAATTTCATTTGTCATACGCATATGCGCTGTTTATAGCAAAGTGATATTAATTATAGAAAATATTTTGATGAGCGACTTCTAATCATGATACTGAACAAGTTTTCCAAATAACATTATTATAGTTAAACTGATTATTTACAGTTTTTATTTGTGTTTCTGTAAGTATGTACTTTAGGGAAAAATGGAATACTTTGTATAAAATGGCGAGGTAACTAGCAATGTTACGAAAGTCATGAAATTTAATTATAATTAGACATTATTTAATGGTTCTTTAATAGGCGACCTCTTACTTGTTAATATCAAGAGGAAAACTCTATCAATGTTATAGAAATTAATGAGTACAAGATATAGAAGTTATTATAATATTCAGTGCTAATTGTATATTAAATCATTTTTAAGAATTTAATTTAATTAATTAGGATCATTCTCATAACACCGTGGGTACTAGAAGTTGTTGTGAAGGAAGAGATGGTGCGATGGTCTTGATGTCTTCCAGCAAAATCGATCCATTGTCGCTTTGGAAATTTATAAATGTATGTAATGAGAGAGAATTTTGCCCTACAGTGGGAAAGAACGCACCCTTTACAGGGTATCATACGTAGCCATACGAAACTTGATGGCCACGTCTAAGTAAATAGCCTGGCGTGTAGGTGGCATTGAGAATTTGAATAAGTCGCAATTTGTCATCTGAAGGATGATATACTCATATCATCCTATGAGTATTGGCACTCGCCAATGGTCTATCAACTAAGGATACCGAAGAACGTGCGAAGTCTCGGAGAAAAAGTAGATAAGAAGATGTCGATGCATTATGGTAAAGAAGAAACTGAGAAAACGCTCAGATGAGAGAAAAATAGTTCTTCTATGTCAGATTTTAAATCTTTTTTACATTTGATTAAGATTTATAATCTATACGGGGGAGGAAGCTACTATGTCTTAATTACGTTGCTAGATAAGTATATAAAGCAAGAACAGTATACGAGTAGCTTAAATAAAAAAGAAACCTCTTTAACAAACGAGTGTCCATCTTCGTAGACGAAGCTCTCGCACGGCACGGTGTTGTTGGTGAACTCTTCCTTGAGACACTGGAGATCAGTGTCGTTGGATAGTGGTTGGTATCTGAGACACTTCTCCGGCTTCAAGGTCTCTGGGTGAATTGGGATCGTGTAGTTGAACCAGGAGGTGTCGTTGAATCGCTCCTCACAGCCCTTGACTTCGCATCTGGTGAGACAATAATTGATATTAGTGTGAGAGGTGCCCTAATTCGATTTATTCCTAGAAGATATCTAATTTGAAAAAAACTTAAAACGTTATTATATGATAAGAAAAAAATAAATCGTTTTCAGCTTTTCAGCATTAGATAAAATTTAAACTTAAAAGATGCTTTTATTTTGCAATATATACACAGGTCGCTTGATCATCGTTTCAACCCTGTTTTTTGGGGACCTGTAGCACTATTTTTATAAAGGCTTGTTCTAGCGCAGAGATATTAGAACATATTTTGACTATTCTATTACTATGTACAGTAAAGTATTTTTATGGTACCTAGTGTTAATCATCTCGTTCTCATATAGGTCTTTAAAAAACATGTGTCTATCAGCCTGTCCGTGATAATCGCTTTAAACAGAGATGACATTGCAGCATTATATCAGATAATAGATTGTAAAACAGCTAATATCACTTATCTGACTAACGATAGAAAGTTGTGGCAATAAAAACGCACATACACATAGATAAGTATTTGCTGATAATTTCTTTATATCAGAACTAAATTTATTTTTACTTTCAAGGACACCTTCGTTCTTCGGTTAAACAGTCACCAGGATCAACAGCTTTAAAGATTTCTTAGACATTTTGATTTTTGAAATATATTTTGTGTAAAGCTTGGAAGGAGTCTTTTACCCAATCGATTTTTTTTAACCTTAATTGTCCCATTGCTGGGCTAAGCATTCCTCTATTACTTTGTTGGGTAACTACTGCGTTTTATAAATCTATAATTAAATAACAATGTCAAAAACGACTCACCTATAATACTGCTCCTGGGCTTCAAATATAAAGCCGCACTCAAAGAAGCTGCTCAGAAGGACCGGGTATAATAGAAGCACGAAATTCAACAAATTGTATCTTCCATAAGGCCCAAGACTGTCCAATATGGAATCTAAATTGATTTCTTTCACCCCCTCTTCCATGGCTCTTCTGGGTAAATCGAATTTGTAACTGAGAAATTTAAATTTGCTATGTAACGGCTTCTGAAAAAAAAAATTAGAAAATTTGTAATTTTAGTCGACGTTACACACGTTGATTGAACATTATTTATAATCGAAAATTAAAATAAATGATTACGTTTTCGTATCAAAGTTTTAGTTACATTATATAACATTCAAATTAGTAATGAGATGAAAAAAATCTACAATCGAGCGGGTATCGAACCCACGCCCCTCTATCCGTGCTAATGCTCTTCAATCCCTGGTCTATTCCAATTTTTTTTCATCTTAATCTTATTTTCAAAATTAATTTAAAAGCACGTGTGACACGTATAACAAATCCATTTAAATATACATATATATTCGTTATTTTTGTTTTTAGCCTTTGACGACTTAAAATGCCATGAAGTATTTATTCATGAGCTGATCGAGCTGACCGCAGAGTGCAAAAGTAATGAAGGATAAAGTACAATTGAGTTTGCTGGAGGAGGCTTCTTTTGAATAAAATTTGTTTTTATCATTATTTTTATTTATTTTAAACATTATAATGAAAATTGAACTAAAGCTATCGTTTTCCGGTACAACTATGTGATAATCATGTTATTACGAGCACTATGTGTGTGAGGGAGGACCCGTTGGTCATAATATATTCTGATCACTGAGAAATCTCTAAAGAACACAGAGCACTGTAGGTAGTAGATAAAACTTAGTATACACTATACATAATATTAAACAATTTCGCACAAAAATGGAAATAGTTGAATTTCTAACACGACTAATGAGCTTGGAGCTAAATCAAATAAATATTGACAGACAGATATAAGATTTATTTTATGAATTGTTCTCAAAATTTCAAATATTATCTGTATTCTCTAATGATAAAACGGAGCACTCTTCTACTGGACCAAGTTAAATTTAACCTACAACTGCGTTTAGCGTCAGTCAATAACTTAACTTTGAAAGCGATTAAAAAAGGTGCATTGTATGGAGTACCTACACGTTACACGTCTCGACCTTTTTTATTTCGTGTTGTAGGAAAATGACTGTCTGTACAGGGTTTTATAATGTTTTACAAACGGAGCACGATTGACATATGAAATAGATGCGTGGGCGCCGAAGCTTTGTTTATTAGTTAATTGTATACCTATAATTGTCCCCTTTATTAGATACTAACTGTGCTCTAGAAACAGTTTTCTCCTGCCATATTTTTACCGCATTTATGTATTATAGTGTTCTTCTTCTTCTTTTTCGTGTCGTCTCACTCCAACAATATCCGTGTTATAAAATTTACTATTTATAATAAAATTATTACACCAGTCAGTTGGGTTTCTATAGAGTTACTACAAATATTAGTATTGCACATATTTTTCTTTGTGTCACTATTATCTACAATTTTCTTACACTATATATGCATCGCAGCACAATATTAACGTTGATTTATTCTTTACAAATCGTACAATACAATGTTATCAGTTTTTACGCGTATTAAAATAACCATAGTAGAATACAAATGAACAAATAAGCTTAGGCAGCATGCCCATTCTGTCCTGGAAAATCTTTAATTTATCATCTGTGACAGATGAAGACAGCAGAGGGTGAAGTGCGGCTTTGTATTTTCACTTTTCACCATCGAAATGATTCGATGTGTGACGCAGTGAACCAATGCCATTGCAGTGTGGTTGTCGTTGCGTCACAATGGCGCAATGTGATTGGTTCGCTGTGTCTCATTTCGAATCGATTCGATGGTGAGACGTGAAATGCTAAATGCTCTGGGCTTGCACCAACTCGTACTATACTTGTGACGTCATTTCGCACCACTTAAACTGACAACTATTATTTATTTATATTATTATATTATAGTGTGAGGTTTTGCGAGACAGAATAAAAAAATGGATCTATTAATTGTCCATAAATACCATAATTGTTGATACGATTGCCTTTTCGCAAACATTAGTGCTAGGTCCTCTGTATATATGGGATACAGCGATTTCCCTTCAGCAATTACACATTCTATTAAGTGAATTACACCAGTTAATCCTTAATTGACTTCTCGACCTTATGATTAGAGCAATTTATTACAATTCTTGACCGCAGCGCTTGATCAATTTTAACTGGGAATAGTATTTGATCATCGTTTCCCGTCAATGCTTTCAGGTTATTTAATGATTTATAATCTGATTCGTTATTGCATAATATATAAAACATAATAATTGGGTTGGACTATTTATTATTTGTTACAGATTGCATTAGGATTATTCTGTCAAAAACAATACAAAATATGAAACACTTAGATAATAAGTTATTGAAAGTTATGAAGCTAGTTTTAATTTTATAACGTTTCTGATGAGTGAGATATTAAGACAGAGAACTCAATAGAGTAATTGTTCTTTTTATTTTGACCATGTGTTAAAAGGTTAGCTTGGGCTGATCTTGACCTTGACTCGCTGGAAGTCACGTTGCAAGTTCGTGGCCAACCTATTATGATACATGTGTAAGACAATTAAAAAAATTTAGTTATATCGTATGTTTAGTTATCCTCTCATGTCTTCGGGGTAGATTTCAAAGAGGCCAACAATGAGATAGAAAACTAAATACAATGATCGATATGCATTGTGAAACTAAGCACACGATGTGGGATAAAAGGTATTAGTAATCTATTCCATTCCTTTTCTTTTATTTCTAATACGTTTCTTTTTATGAGCGAAATGAATTACGCATTTTAAAAGCTGCCTAGCCTATGTGTCCCTTAGATAGAAAAATGTATATTTTCTATGTCCACTGCGGCCAAAATATGTTCTTCTGCATAGTGTGTCGACTCGGCAAAACTTATGATGACAGATACAGCATTCTCTGTGGCGTCATACAGGTTTTACAGTGTGCAGGTGATAGGGCGCGCAGTGCAGAATATGAGAATAGGAAGTGTGCCATTGATTTGGGATATAAGCACTATATTGAGTCAAGTCACTCAGTAGTCTCCCACAGCAGGCCAGTGGGCCTCTTCAGCTGCTTATATCTAGAAATAGTGTCTGCCGTTTCATCCTTTATCTGCTTCTACTACTACAGATGTTAGTTATGTTTCTGAATAGTATACTTCAGATGTTAGTTATGTTTCTGAATAGTATACTTATCCGAAATTTCGAAGGCCTAATATTTAAGGATTTATATTACCGCGCCATGAAAGAAGTCCATCAAACACGGTGCTGCAGTCATTGCCAACCACAAAGTAGTCGATTGTTCCATTGCTTTCATGCACGCTTTTGCGTCAAAATAGACACAATTGTACGACTATATATGTATACATATTTTGTACAACACACCTTTACTGTCGCACAAATGAGCCTCGCTTCCTCCATCTGTTGTGGTCTAATCGAAGGTCGTATCGAATGACGGCCGCAATCGTACAATTGTTCATTATATGTACAGATATATGAGTCCCGCTGATTTATAAGTCTTGATCTCGACAAAAAACTTATGCAAATACCTTTGAAAAAAATCTGGTAAGGTTTGAGTCGTCTACGTTTCTGGTTTTAGGTGATTCTTTGTTACCAGATCCATGATTATAATTTTCGTAGTTTCCATCATTTTTCGATGACGACACAAATCGCGATATTGACAAACGGTTTTGATGGATAAATGAAACAGCGGGGTGAACACGGAACACAGAAAACAATTGTTTTCTGTATTTCGTGAGGGCGAAGCAATGCAAAAAATAAACGCGATCCAGCCAGGTATATTAGGATTCAAAAAATAACAATACAAATTACAATACTAGCACAAAATAAAAGAGAAAAAAGTTAGTCCCAGTGATTCTAACAATACTTTTCGGGCTCCCAATTTCTCGCACGCTGTACCCAATTTTTGTCTAACAAAAGACTCGTATTGTGACTGTACAAAGTAAACGCTCGTGAGAAAGGTCGCAGAACAATGGCGATGCGATGTGACATGCCAATTATTATTTGTTGTGTGAATTCAAGGAATCGTGTGACGAAACGTGTTGCTACCTAGGTATGATTTGAATCAAACAATGAATTCATTAGACCCAGGTCCGGGTGAGTCTGAAACACATTTAAAAAAAGAATCATGTTACCAATTTGTAGTTGGTACAACAAACTTATTAAATTTGTGAGCGTCGCTGCTGTCGAATAAATTTGATAAGAAAGAGACAATTCAAAATAGTTCCAAAAAAAAAAGATATCTGTGGTTTAAAAAGGATAGACCACCTCTTATTTCCACACTCAACCTAAACATGCAAACTAATTGAGGATGATCAGCCAGTGGGAGAATTGGCGAAGGCGGATGTCAAAACGCCAAATCAAAGTGGTTGCGTGTTTCATCGCATGTAACGAAACGACACCTACAAGAGCTCTTACTATGTTTCATTTTGTACATTACTTAATATCAAAAAATGTTAATTTAAAAAATTCCCATAATAAATTAACGTTCGCAGGTAGGCATTCGACACAATCGAAATAGAAATCTTTCGATTGTGTCATTGATGGACATGTGAACTTCTGAACAGATTTACATTTTTAATTTTAGATAATTAAGTATGTATAACTAGTGGCCAGTCATGGCTTCGCGTGGGTAACAACAATGAATTATACACTTAAATTTTTCTTAGGAATCACACTATCTATCGGTGAAAACTGCATGAATATCTGTGCTGTAGTTTTTGAGTTTGTCGTGAATAGACAGAGGCGGCAGAGGACATTGTTTTATAATATGTAAGGAAGGATGTAAACAGTTGCTATTATTATTATTCTGCAAAGACACAGATAAATTTAGTAAATGGCCCGCCACTAAGTATGGAAGTGGCTAAAATGGTCTCAGATTGAATGGACTCATCACTCATCGAATGCTTGGCATCATCAAGGAGAAAATAATCAGACTTAACAATATAATTAAGTTGGTGTTCAGGATAATTTAATGTCAGAAAAATAATCTTGGCCGTGCGACATCGTGGCGAATACGATACAATTAGAAGTCATTGGTCTTACTTTGGATACATTAACAAGAATGTGGTTACCGTTACAAATATACCTACTTCACCCTACAGTGCGGAAGCTTTTTTTAAAGAGGTTGGAGTCATCGAACCAGTAATAACCAGCTGTCTACTCAGTATTTAATTTTGTTGGAGATTAGGGAAAGCCGAAAGGGATTTCCTAGAATTAAGTAGTATTAGTATGATTTATTTAGGAAAACTTAAATTTAACGACAACGTGTAATATATGAAACAAGAACAGCGCATATCGTATATGTACGCAATAAAATTAATTTTCCATATAAATTTCGATAATTTCTTTACGTTCTCGCAAAAACAAGAAGTCTCAAGACTCCTCAAGAATCACACTATCTATTGGTGAAAACTGTACAAAAATCCGTTCGGTAGTTTTTGAGTTCATACAGACAGACGCGACAGGGGACTTCTTTTTGTAGTATGTAAGGATTTAACGTTCACGTCCTCGACTCATGATTTTTTGTGGGACGTTTTTGTATCACCGTGGGAACCTGCCACATTCCTTACCTCCAGGATGGTATTGTTCAGAATAACAATATTGATTCATTTTTAATTAACTGCTGAGCCAATCTTAATCTTGTGAGAAATTAGGAATATTGATTATTCAATGTTTATCGTATGTGAATATTTATACATCGATAAATCGGCACAATATTTTTTTTACTTTGTATAATAAATTTATTACAATACCTGTGATTTGACGAAAATGAAAGACATTTAACAATAATAAGAGTTATCATGCCGCTAACATTTTTGATTGTAATCGAAAAGACAGATTTAGCTAACGTAGCGTTATGAGTTTTGTAGCATAAGCAAAAATCGCGATGTTTGAAAGAGTCTGTTTTGTTATATATATATATATATATATATATATATTAAAATAATAGGTAATGTAAAAACTGCTTGGCTGTCTGTAAATTTTATTTCGGAATAAGAAAATATCTCTTGTGTTAGTAAAGATCGACTCAATACGTGTAAATTTACCAAATTTCATACATTCAATTTTGTTAGATTTTGCGTGAAATAGCAAAGACAAACTAGTATCGATACTCACATGCTGAAGCATTAGTTTTACATATATGCAAAAAATAAGTACTGCTATTGATAAAATTTCATAAATTTACACAAATGTGTCATTCATGAATTGTAACGGATGTTTCTATTGTGATTCTTGCAGGTAAAAGGTAAAATCTTCAAGGTATTATTAGATTCAACAGTTCAACAGCCGTAAAAGATTAAAAATATCTAACTAAGCTAATTATAAAACCGATTCATGCAACTCATTGAACACAAAAAATAAATTGTGCTCTTCCAATCATTCTTGTCTGTAATCTAATTAAATTCACGCATGCGTATTGATCTTAACAGCACTGTAAAAAATAATAACACAAATATTTCTCAAAAGTATTGTCGTATCTACTAAATGTTAATAAGGTTAGAATCAATAAGTATAAATAAATTGCGGAATACTTACATTATTATTCACCGAATTACTACACGAATATCACTCATATAACCTCAAACTTCACGTGTCCACAATTATCCGAGTATGCTTTGGAATTTTGATTTTTTAATTTAAATTTCGCTTGAGTCGTGTTACCGGTTCAGATGCAAGCCGAAGTCTCGCCGGCTACGTTGCACGACGGTCGACAACTGGCGTGTAGACGTCATTTTTATCGCACGACTCGGCACGACGCATACGCTGCTTTCCAAACAAAATGAGGTTACCAATAACACCATCTACACTCCTCCTTCTACACCCAATCGGATCTCGTCACGCCATACTTACGCGGCAATGGAATATCTGACGTTTAATTTATTTATACATAGATGACATGGTAGTATGTATTATGAATGTCGTTTGCATTTTGTTTGATCTAACTTGACGGATAGGAGTGTTAAAAATATAATGTCTCCCAAGCAAAGCCAATGACCGAAGTGATGAGTTAAGTGATGAATTAATTGTAATATTTATTGATGTCGATGATGACTCGATTTAATGAAGTCATTGACGGCAAGTTATCTGTTTTACGATTTTCGATAAAAGATTGCATGTAATTTGCCTTAGAAACGGATGTTTATATAATAATTTAAAATCAAATACCTCAAAGATATGATTGTACAAATAAATAACTATTTTACTAGGTGGTGGTGTCCGTGCGTAATTCTGTTTTTGTTGCTTTTTATTTTTAGTGGGTTTGACCTCAATCTAGACTGAAAGAAAATATGAGAACTAGGAAGTTACACGCAAGTTCGAACAATGCATATTTGTTCTTGCCTTGAAGATCCTTAAATTGTAGAATTCGGGAAATATCGACACGATTATGGAAATCATCTTTCAAATTTTTTGACTTCATATATTATACTCACTTGTTTTGCCTTGCCTTTCCTCAAATACATAACTCGTCATTATTTCCGGATATTTTTTGTATAGTTTTTGCAAAAACTACTGCGCGAGTTTTGAGATGAAATATTCTCGGTTAGAATAAAACCTAAATTTTCATATAGTATAGGTACATTTCATCCCGAAATTTCCGAGGATGAACACACTTTTTGCTGCTAGTTGCAATTATGTAGTAATTAATGATTTTGTTTGAGCTAAATTATCTACAGTTGCAGTCTCAAATAATATTATCGCTAAGGGTTACTGCAGTTGCAAACGATAACAAAAAATATGTAAAAATACGATAGAGAGTGTTTTATTTGTATAACACTAGACTTTGCCCGCGGTATCGCCGTATTTTCTTTAGTTCAATTTTCTGTTTCCCGCTGCGTGTCTCGTCCCGCAAACTAGTCCAAACCCGCTTCCTGCTATGTAATGTAAAGTAGATATCCCGTACCGTTTCCTACATAATGTGCCATCATGTTTTTTGCAATATGTCCCGTCTTGTTTCCCACTTCGTGTCTCCTTCCCATTTCCCGCTCCTAGTCCCACTACCGCTTTCTGCAACGCGTGCCGTCCCATTTTCCATGACGTTTTACGTCCCGGTTTTTTATTAACCACAAACGTAAATTAAACATTATTTTGTATTTACTATTACTATTATTTACTACAAAAAGTAAGTAATTTAGCTTTTTATCTTGAAAATTGTATTAAGTCCCATACAATCTTTCACCCCCCTTTTAAAGGGTTAATTTTCAGAAAAATCTGAAATACGTATTCATAACTTTGTTGTAAACAACCAAAATCCAAATTTTCAAGTAACTAACTTCAATATAGAACTTTCATATTTACAGATTTTTACCCCTTTGGAGTAGAATTTCCAAAAATCCTCTTTTAGTGCTCACCTACACTCACCTACATGCCAAATTTCAGCTTCCCGCCCAGCAGTTTCGGGTGTACGTTGTCTGTCAATCAGTCAGTCACTCAGTAACGGAAGAGTTATAGATACATACTGCGCCCATTATATCTATATCAGACTTTAATCGATAAAAATAATTTGTTTATATTCTGTTTATACCTTTCTATAAAATTTTAAAGTAAATCGGCTCGTGGATTGTTATTTTAATTTTCCTACAGGACCCCCTCATTTTTCGGGATTTTTGATTCATAATTAGTTCGTATCGTATTCGGACCCTCCTCATTTTCCGGGATGAAATGTCTATAAGATGTTAACTCGGGATTCTGAGGCATTGTTTATTCATAATTAGTTTTTCAATTATCCTACGGGAACCTGACCCTTTACCGAGATGAAATATATCTAAGATGTTAACCCGGTATATAAGGTACCTACATACCAAATTTCAAGCAAATCGGTACAGTAGATTTCGAGTGATGCGCGTTCAGAAAGACAGACAGACAGACAGACAGACAGACAGACAGACTGACAGACAGACAAAAATTTCCAAAACTATATTTTCGTCATCTATATCAGTAACTAAGTATATTCCATGAAGAATTTAAAAAAAATATCCAATGTACAAATTTGGCCTTTCTTCAATTTTATTATATGTATTGATGTAAAGATTATAGTTAATTAAAATATACTTAATGAATGAACCTCTCACATTTAGGTTTGGAGTCGTCATAACCTCAATCAATTTTACGATGCCATATATCAACTTAATAAGAAAGAATCTTTGTCTTAGACAGACAGACATACACGCAAACGATTCCTGATTGCAATTATACAGTATAATATTCTTTAATGATTCATTTTCACTTGAAATTGAAATAATAAGCATATTATTTCTTATTTTGTAAAAAAAATGAGCAAACTTGGAAATTTCATACAAACTAGGTATTCCCGGCTTCGCTCGTGTAAAATACATAACTGTCAGATAATAATTGCATATAATAATAATAAGCTGTCAAACAATATTCTTTTAGTCTTTTTATATAAAATGTGTGTTAAAGCAATGCCCGTCGGTGGCCGGCCTCATTAAATTTTATTAAAAACTGTAGGAACTAAATTTATGTTTATCTGTTTTGTTACATGATAGGTGGTTAAATATAGTTTGATAACAAATAGTTAGGTTATCAATTTATTTATAACTAGCGTTTACAAGCTTAACCCGCGTTCATTCCACTTGTAGCGTATTTATTGTCAATATATCGGGTTCTGAGCAAAGTGTCGCACTGAAACCTATACCAGATTGTTAGACTATCCGCTATACAACTGCGAAAACTGCACCAGTACTTTTCGCGTGATGCGCGAGCAAACATACAAAAAGACAGACAAAAACCTAAAAAGAAATGTTTTGGCTTCTATTAGACCCATAAACACCGGGCTAAATTGTTTTTATTTAATCAATTCTTTAATGTACTCGTATAGATATAGCCCACTTAATAAAAAGTATATTGATTGAAACTCTCAAAATATAGACCTTTTCCATACTATGTAGGTCTACACAGTTTTTGTGTAGACGATAGATAGATAGATAGATTCTTTTCTACACGGGCTTTTACTCATTCATGCCTTATCACTCCATCCTGGAAGATACCTAATGCTTTTAATACGTCCTTACTACTTACTACATAATACGAACAAAAAGAAAATATTTTCCGGTCATTTTAACAAAATGTGCATATATATAGGTGACTAATTATTTCTATTCAAAATGCTGTAAACTGTAAAAATCGTAACATATTTATTGTGATGCACGCACAAACTAATTAAAAAACTATAAATTGTTATTTTTATCGTATAATAATAAAGTGCATTCAAAGTTGTGTTCTAATACGTCTTAATAATATCGAAATTTGTAAGACAAATACAACAGAAGTTATGTTCGCTGACCATATAGGCTGTATTTAATTATACCTCGATGTCTCAACATCGGAATCATTATAACTTGGATACTTATGTGTCTGTGTGTTTGTAATCTTAAGGACTAAAATGTCAATGTACTTTTACCTCTACATAGTAATTGTCTAGTAAAATTAGAATGTTTTTTACTAGTTTATTAGGTTATTGTAGATTTTATTTAGATACTAGCTTTTGCCCGCGGCTTCGCCCGCGTGAATTTCATAGCAAAATCTTAGTAATTTTATCGCGTACCTACTCTGTAAGACTGGTAAACATATATGATTCAAATTCGCATTTTTCCTCATCTTTAGTTCAATTTTCTGTTTCCCGCTGCGTGTCTCGTCCCGCAAACTTGTCCAATGTTTTTTGCAATGTGTCCCGTCCTGTTGAAAAATCTGAAACACGTATTCATTACTTTGTTGTAAACAACCAAAATCAAAATTTTCAAGCCACTAACTTCAACGGTGTAGAACTTTCATATTTACAGATTTCAGCCCTTTCGGAGTAGAATTTCCAAAAATCCTCTCTTAGTGCTCACCTACACTCATATGCCAAATTTCAGCCCAGCAGTATCGGGTGTATGTTGTCTGTCAGTCAGTCAGTCAGTCAGCCAGTCAGTAACTCAGTAACGAAAGAGTTTTATACAGATATATCGATACATACTGCGCCCATTATATCTATATCAGACTTTAATCGATTAAAACAATTTGTTTATATTCTGTGTTTACACCTTTCTGTAAAAGTTTAAAGTAAATCGGCTCCGTGGATTGTTATTTTAATTTTCCTACAGGACCCTCCTCATTTTCCGGGATGAAATATCTATAAGATGTTAACCAAGGATTCCGAGGAATTTGATTCATAATTAATTATTCAATTATCCTACGGGAAATTGACCATTTCCCGGGATGAAATGTATCTAATTTTCCTACAGGACCCGCCTTATTTTCCGGGACGAAATGTCTATAAAATGTTAACCCGGGATTCTGAGGCATTTTTGATTCATAATTAGTTTTTTAATTATCCTAAGGGAACCTGACCACTTACCGGGATGAAACGTATCTAAGATGTTAACCCGGTATATACTCGTAAGGTACCTACACATACCAAATTTCAAGCAAATCGGTCCAGTAGATTTCGATTAAATGTGCGTTCAGACAGACAGACATACAGACAGGCAGACACACAGACAGACAGACAGGCAGACACACAGACAGACAGACAGACAAAAATTTCCAAAACTATATTTTCGTCATCTATATCTGTAACTAAGTATGTTCCATGAAGAATTAAAAAAAATATCCAATGTACAAATTTTATCTTTCTTCAATTTTATTATATGTATTGTTATATTACATGTATTAATCGCTCGCGTTTGTTACGTACCTCCGCTCATAACTTATTATTGTAAATATCTCGAGTTCTAAGCAACGTATCGCGATGAAACCAATACCAGACTGTAAGTTAGACCATCCGCTATACAACTGTGAAACCGTATAGGTAAAATTGTATTCAGTAGTATTTGCATTAAGCGCGAACCAACATAACGACAGACAAAAAATCTTAAAAAAAATGTGTTGACTTCTATTAGTCCCATAAAGGTCCCCGTAATTATTTTTCATTAATATCTTATTTGTACAGACATTGTGTTACTTACATTTTTATGATATGTACTTATAGCTTGGGAAAGGATTGATCAGAATATGACATTTCTTTGATCATCAAGATTGAAAGAAATGCATTATATTGTATATAATGTATTTTTTAAATTTTATAATTTTAAAAATTTCATTCTTCGCAACAATCTTATATACGAGTTGACTTTTTTAACAGTTATTTTTATTTCAAAGATCAAATCTGACCTCTTTATAAAGTTAAAGATAAGACTTTACTAGGATCAAATGACTTTCAGACAAACTGACATACATACGACTGAGTCATATCGCTTCTTATCAGACATTATCAGTGGCCAAGCCCGAACCCAAAATGTCGCTGTCACATGTTGTAATCAGGAAATGATAAAAAACATCCGGTCTATTGTAAAAAAAAAAAAAACAATTATTTTTCCTAATGCAGCTGTAAAATATGTTTTGAATTCAAAATGTTGTCAAATTAAAAAAAAAATATTCAGAAACTAGACCTTCACAGGGGCTTTTGCGCGTCAAATTATGTATATATAATATTTCTCAAAAAGTCACTATACTCTATTCATCTTGGACTGAGACAAAACGTAAACAAACCTTGAACAAAAAATCATTATTTCTCGTTATTTCTTTGTTAATTTTGTTCTTACTTTCTGTTAATGTTAAATTTTTTGTTGTTATTGTTTTATGGAGTCATGTCGCTTACTTAAATGTTTGGCTTTTGTTAATTTCACGTTTCTTTTTTGTTTACCTTTTGTCTGAGTCCAAGATGAATAGGGTATAGCTACTTGCAGTTTGTCGTAGTCGCACTTACATAAAGGAATATAGTAGACGATTTAAAATTTAAAGGTATTTTTTCCCATTTTCACTTAAATAATCCATTAGTTTCCCCATATAAACGTGACCCAAACGTTTACTGTCATAAATCACGCCCCTCGACATTTGAAAATAAGTCGAATTTTTGTGTTTCCCGTAACATGCACTATCTGTACACAAGCTACGTATTCCGGGGCACGCGAGCTTTCTACACGTAACGCTATCGCCTCCGCTATCATCGCGATATCGTTGAAATATTTATGGTTTCCTGAACAGCGGCCAACTTTTAATCGTAAAATTGGAAACATCGAAAAAGTACGGATTAATAGTATGACTGTAGCATGGTATTTAGCTTTAAACTTTGGCAATTGAACAAAGGCTAACTAAACATGTCTACCTATTAGGTATCTATTTATATTTAAAATTTATATTGTTTTATTGCTTGTTTTTTTTTAATTGAAATAAACCACCTAATTCTATAAAGGCATTGTTGTGTTTTTGCAACTTTGCTTGTTTAAAGTTAGAAGGAGTTTACTCGTTCATGGTTGCTATCACAGATTCCTATTTACAAAGGATAACTGAAAATAGTAAATTATAATTACTACTGGCATATTTTTTTAAATTCTTGATGGTTACTGATGTACATTTTAAGAAAAAAGTTTTTTCAAATTCATTATACAGTAAGTAGTGACACCTCCTCTATACAAATGAATGTTTACCTTCGATCGGTCCGTGAAGCAATTTTTTCATTCAAATCAATACGATTGTTTACAATCTTCTGTTTGGGTTCGTGTGATTGATTTGCCATTGATTAGAGTGCTGGGTGTTTGTCTTTCAAATCGCAAGTAGAAATCACAAATTACTATTGAAGTGTGTAGGTACTATGTTTGCAATAATTATATACTTGAGTCTATGATAGAAAATATTTATACCTCGTAGTGTTTCAAAATATTATTTAAAGGTTTCTCTCTCTTTCATCTAATGCTAAAATCTATTTTATCGTAATTTGTACTGTTTATTGTATACTTCTAGGAAAATAACTAGGCAATGTTGTATTCTTAAAGTAGAATGGCAATGCTTTTGTTCTGAAAATGTCAGTTGATCTCGACCAGAGACATATAGAAAAAGACGAAGAAATATGTATGGCAAATAAATGAAAGTCAATCTTCGATTTTATAATTTAGCATAAAGTATCATCTAAGTATGTTTATTTCACGATACCAAAATATCCGTTCTTGATTTATTACTTACACAAAGAAATAAAAAATTACATAGACAACAAACAAGCTTTGGCATGACTTATACAATAGAGAAATATGATAACAATATCATTTTTCTTAATATAAATACATAAAAGACGTTACATGACTAATATAGTCCAAACTAGATCAAATATGGTAAATAAGAAAAAACGTATAATTTATCAAAAAGCATGAAGGCATTTGAGTCTTACAAAATAATATCTCTGCTTTATGTAATGGATACACTATGCTCATTTATCTCACCGTTTATACATTATATTTTATATTTTATATATACCCTGCAATAACCATATGACATATCTGTTCTGACATAAAGGTATCATAAGCAAATTCCTTTGTCTGTTGAATGCGTAAATCTCGCAAGTACTGGCTTACTATCATCCAATCTAGGACCTACATTGATGTGCATCGCACATTCGTTCCATCAAGAAATTCAACCTTCGAATTTCACAAATTTCGGCTTCTTCTTTGTTGTCGATGGAAAATCAAGTAGGGAAGGAAGCTTCCACGAGTGATGATTAGTCGACGTCTCCGGCACACCTGGATAGCTAGAGTTTTATAACATAGAGTCTAGTGAACCAATCCCTGTGGCAAATCCAATTCCAAATTTTCGGCTGTGTCTAGGCCGTAAGGGATACAGACGCGATATTATATCTGTAAATTATGTGCTCATCGTCAACGCCTCTTCTTCACTTGAGCTATGAAAGCCTGTATTTAAATTAATCAATCAATGTTAGGTACATCATGTGTATTGCTCGAAAAGCTGAAACTATAAATGAAATTGGAATGTATTTTATAATAAAATTATTGTAGTATACCTATAACGAATACAATATGTTGAACGTTAAATTAAGTTTGTTATACCTATATATACTCACTGGTTATTTGTACTGTTTTCAGTGTAACGGATCAATTTGTACCACAATTCATTCCATGGTCAAATTCCTTTTCTATCGATAAACTTAGGTCAGTATAACATAAAATCGAATACCGAGGAATAAGATCTTGAATTTTATTAGTTATGCTACTTCCATGTCCTGTCTGAGCGCTTTCTCTGTTTCTTCCTCAGAAATACGTTGGAGCCCAAAGTACTAACTTCTTCTTCTCTTTAAGCTACTTCTTTCTGTTTCTCCGGTTCTCTTCTCGAGAGTTGCTCTGCTTCTTCGACAGTGTCTGGAAGTTGGACGTTGATGGTTTCTGGTAAAGTGAACACAAGAGCAGCAGCAGCCAGCGCCATGCTGCCGAAGAATATCACTGGCAACTGCTTGTAGTACTTGGCCTGAGAAAGAAGAGGTGGTCAATGAATTCCATTTTTGAAATGTACAGACATAGTACCTAGATAGACGTAGCCAGTACTTTTTGCTGGCTTGAGATCAAGGATGATATGCGTGCCAATGGTTTCACAATTAAGGATGCCGAAAACCGCGTGAAGTGGAGAAAAAGGAGGATAACATATCCTGGGCGGTGGTAAAATCATAGCTAAATGGTTAATTTTTTACTCGGGTCTTTTGCTTTGGGACCTCACAGTTCCAAATTTAACTGGAAACTTACAAGAAGAGATACTTACAAAAAGAGCGACTTCCAAGAAGAGAGACTTACAAGAAGAGAGACTTACAAGAAGAGAGACTTACAAGAAGAGATACTTACAAGAAGAGAGACTTACAAGAAGAGATACTTACAAGAAGAGGAGTGATAGGAGCCAATGTGGAGCCAATCCTGCCAGTAGTGGAGCAGACAGCGAGCAGCGACTGCCGGACGCTGGTGGGGAACACCTCCGACACGTAGATGTAGACGGAGCTGTAAGCCACTGTGATATTGAACTTGCCGAGGAGGTAGACCGTTAGCGACCAGCCACCTGGTGGGAAAAAGAGACGTGAAATATCTTAGAATAAAATACACATATACCGAGTTGTCTGTTTTCTAAAAATCTTGCTTAAGAGATTAACCGTTTAGGACCACCCTCGTGGTAGGGAAAATAAATAAAAAAACCTGAGAACAAAACATACCTATTCCAAATTAACTATTTGGTAAAAATCTAAACCATGAATCTTATTACGAAATATCAGAATTTTATAATGATAACTTAATTTTGATTGTCCTTCAAGATTAAGGAGGCCTAAGTGAAGAAGAAGAATGTAGCTCTCTTCATCTCTTCATCAATGTTATTGAAGTTCACTACATATATATATAGATTTGTCTACTACTTTGCGTATAGCAAATCATATAAAATCAGAAGTGCATTGTAAAATTTAATTTGGAGGTAAAGTGATAACTGGCTGCTCTCACGTTTGTTGTACCTTTGCAAGGCTTAACTTGTTGTTATATTTTATCTATATAAAAACTTCAAACTTGTAATTTGCAATAAATAAATTTGAACCTGATATCGTAGTTTTTGGACGCTAAATCTGGTATAAATATGGAACCTCTATTGTATGCGACGATATTACTTTTTTATAATTATAAACATTTAAGATTATAGTTCAAACACCACTTCTTATTTGTTAAAAATATTTAGTTTATTTTTAACATCAAATATGTAACACCTTTCTGATTTTTATCTTGCAGCATTATATCGTCGATACAACGTTAGAACTGTGAACATAGCGATGGCTTTAAGCTACAAATTCTGAAATCCAAACTTGCCCGATCTACTGAAACGGTACCACGAAATCAGCTTAACTTAAATATTCCATTCAGACTTGCAAACAGTGATCGCTAAATAAGCGGCTGTCTCGTCGACAAGTCAGCAAATTGATTTCAGATTACCAGGCGGCCTTTTGTTCACGTCAAATTGTGTTTGGATGTGAAGTTTGTACTCCTACTTCGAGTTTCACTTCATTAATCTTGGAGATGTCGTTAAGCTAAATTGCTACTTATTTTGAACGTGAAGGTGATAGCTTTTAGCGATTTATTTTATGAGATCTAGAGTTTCTTTAAATGAAACAACCTTTTATTTTTGATTAGAAGATAAATAATATCTCTAGATTAATTCAATGATTGTTATAAATACATTACACTACATACAGCTTTACATATTAAAACAAAATAATAACTAGAATTCATTACTAACTGAAATTGATCGAGTTGAAATATCATAATTATTAACATCCGAAAAAGAGCACCAAGAGTGGAATGTTGTGATGATTTTAGACGGTATGATAAGAAGTGGAAGGAAAAGACAGAAGACAGAGGCAAGTTAGCGAAGGCTTTACCTAATAGTGGGACACTAACAGCGAAATAAAAAGTATGTTTAGACTAATAATATTATTAATAAGTTAAACTAACCTGGGGGTATCGCCGACAAGCTAATGCACAGTAAAGCACTCAGCACGTACGTTATAATCAAAGGCTTCTTTCTACCAAATCTATCTAGCACCACCAGGCAGACTATATTCCCTGGAATTTCAACCAGAACTACCAACATAAAGTTCACATACTGATTCCCTGCTAAAGACACTGAATTAATTGACAGCCCGTAGTATACTAGAGTGCAAGTTATCCACAAAAATGAGCACACGAACAGTCTTGTCCTGATAATTCTCGATTTAATAACATTAGCAAAGGTTGCAGTCTCTTTAGGTTTAGCTGCTTCAACGGGCTCGTTAAGTTTATCTTTTTCATTATTATGATTAGGAGATACATTGTTTAGTTCGTAAAGTGGAGAAAAAAGTTCTGGGGCAATGTTTACTTTGTTAATTTTAGCAGCCTTTTTGAGAATAGCTACGGCTTCGTGTTGTCGTCCTTTGCTTAAAAGCCATCGGACACTTTCGTTTAAGATCCAGATGTAGGAGACTATGAAGATTGCTGGAGTGTATATGACTCTAAGCAGATGTCGCCAGTTTTGTAGCTGCCACGCAAGACCAGCCATGGTCACAGCTCCGCACACGTAGACTATGTTTATAAGGGTGTTTCCAAATACCCTGCCCTTTGGCCCAACGAGTTCCATAGCTGA
This sequence comes from Plodia interpunctella, assembly GCF_027563975.2. Taxonomy (NCBI): domain Eukaryota; kingdom Metazoa; phylum Arthropoda; class Insecta; order Lepidoptera; family Pyralidae; genus Plodia; species Plodia interpunctella. Next base: position 2,628,660 of record NC_071308.1, on the reverse strand, counting down.
AAGAAAGTTAAAATTGAATTGGTTTTGAGAGACCAAGGTTTAAAATGTTATTTTACACTAGTCTTTTCTTATTAAATGTCCCAATTTGCTGCTGATTTTATACAACTCCGATTAAAATACGGAAATTTACTTTAGCTATATCGCATAAGAAAAGAAACACCTATGAAAATCGATTTCTTGGTAGGTATGAAATCATTAGCGAATGAGGTGGAGCATGTAAGCGTACATTTTTACATAGCTATATACTTGATGAATCTAAGTAAAACTATACATTGTTACTTATAGTGGTCATAAATACAAATAGAATTACAATGAAAGTCTATGGAAATCTAGAAGCTTGTGTTGATTTTATTGATAATTTTATTAAAGGATTTTCTATCTAAAATTAAACTGCAGTTAAACATAAATATTATTATAAATAATAACATAAATTTGCTTTTGCATATTTGTATGGTTAGGTATAGGTACAAGATAGGTCGTTTTTTTACATATTTCTTAAATTTCATAGACCGTGTCATTGCTATCACTGGTGTTAGAATTAGTTCAATTTATATATTATTACCTAAAACAAATGCTGTAGTATACGCGCCAGCACCAAAAGCCGTTTCCAGAAATTCAAACGAGACGAACATTACGTAGTTGACAGAAAACGACCTGAGAATCCCAAATATCCCGTTGAACAGCGAAGATATGGCTAGAGCCAGCTTGCGGCCGTATCTGTCTGATATGAATCCAGTTAGGGGCAGTGCCACGAAGAAACCAGCGTTGTGCATTGACCCTACCAGGGTACGCTTCAGTTGTTCGCAGCCTAGGTCGAACTGGAACAAAATATAATGTCAGGCAGGCTGTGTAGACTTTGTGTTGCATCAGTCAACTTTGGCGTTAACTTTAACCTGCGTACAACAATGCAGGCCATTTTATCTAATCAGCTGCGCGCAGGTTTAAGTTAACTTCAATTGACAGTTAACGGGTGCAACTGAGCCTTAGCTAAGCAGTTCTTGATACATTTTGAACGTTGATATTATTGATGTGTTGCCTCGAATGTGGAAATAAAGAATATTTAATACAGATACCTATTAATGATATAAAAGAATATATATTTATTTTTGTTAGTTATATGGATAACTAACAAAAATAAATGTATCGACAAAAAAATAAAACAAATCTTTGTATATGTGTTATGTATGTATACATACCACCACCGAGAATATGGCTGTAATAGATATTCTTTTATATCATTAAACATGAATATAAACAACTATTACGAATGAATAAGTTTTTCAATCAAACGAAGTACCTAACTATCCTATAATCTTTGTTGTAATAGTTAAATAAACCCTCTCCTCTAAGTATACCTAATTCCTATAATACCCTGGTCTCAGAGATAGTATTGGGTATCACAGAAATGAATATTCATTTCGTAATTCCCTTTCAGTTGCTGAGATATTGACCACTCCTGGAACTATACAGTTGGGGAAAGTCAATACTTGACTACTTATGTTAAAACCTATTGTGTTGCCAGTAGTAATTAACTAACAATATTTGTTATACGGCTTATATAGCTTGGAATAAATTAACGTGGAATCCCTCTTTGTAATTGCCTATTTCGACTAGCGTGTGTCCTGTCCCTATTTTGAATCAAAATCAAATCATTCAGAAATTAGGCCTTCGCAGGCACTTTTTCACGTCATATTCTAAATTGAATGATATTTACCATTTATTTTGAGCTATTTTCATAAAGTTTGATTTGTATTCAGATATTCTTGGAAAGTTGCAAAGAGCCATACAAGCATATCGATAAAATACATCAAGAATTGAAGGGCTTCGAGGATATAGTGGAAACCTTGAAGAAGTCTTGCGCACTGTTCGACATTCAGCCTCCAGACGAGAAGAATCTCAAGCAGTGCCGTAGGGAACTGAAGTTAGCTAAGGTTAGTAAGATGTAAGAATTATAGATAAACAACTTGTAGCAATATCTTAATAACCACTTAGCCCAATCTTCAGGCACCTTAGGTGCTAGTCAATGACCATTTAGTCCTACCTAATATACCATACCTTAGTATGTTGATACTAAGTGGTCATATAAGTTATTAATTATTTGTGTAGCAACTGTGGGATTATTACTACTTGGTAATGGGAACGATCGAGTTCTGGAAGAAATCACCATGGAAGAAGATTGATGCAGACGGAATGGACCAGGAATGCAAGCGGTTTACCAAGGATCTCAGGCAATTGGACAAGGAATTGCGGACTTGGTGAGATTCGTTGAAATGAATTTGGAAAATCCAATTTCACATTTATACTTAATTAATTTGCCATCAAAATGTCCCTGCTGGGCTCTCATCCCTCGATTATATTATATCTATATTCTAATTGACAAATTAGTAGAATGTCAAGATCTAAAAATGTCAAAGTGACGTTGATTGGTGATGATCACCAAATGTTCATATTTTTTGAAGAAATATTTAAGGAAGAGCAAGTCCAGGGAGACAAGAAGATGAATAAAGATGGATCGTATTGCATTTTTTGTGTTGTATTATAACTTGACTTAAAAGTAAAGTTGCGGGTTGTTGGCTCTTGAGAGAGAATTTTGCAAATAATTTTCTCCGCGCTCCTATCACGGCGATGCAAAGACTAGAGGATTAGCTTTATATTAATCATTAATCATTATTTTTTAATGATTTTTACGCGGCGATGTTAAAAATAATGTCACGAATCCCTATTTCCTGATAACAGCGTGCACCTGGTTTGTGACGGACAGGTAATTACAGAATCTGGGTCAATACGCTTACATGTTATGAGGTGCATAATAAATCAGGAGGGGGTGTTTCGACTGTTAACATTTGTAAATTAATAGCTTTCTAACGAGGTGGTGTTTCAATGATTCAATAAGGCAATAGCAGTGATTAAGCATACAATACGCATAGGCGGCTATCTTGTAACCATTGTAGTCTTTGTCTACACTAAAAATAATGTGAAACGGATGTTGGGATTGGTATATATCGTGGTATTGCTAGCAAAATTAACATCACATCACAACAGACATCTATCCAATGACTGCCCGTTGTTAGAGTGACTGTCACTGGCCGAGCGCCCTCACTGCAGCAGCACCATTGAGCTCGATAAATGGAAAATTAATAGTTCCTTTTACGAACCTATGACTGACATACATCACGTACAAACACACACATTAAACAACACAATTATTTAATACATTTTAAGTTTAAATAATCTCTAAACATATTTTTCTAGTTTTAATATATTTTCTGGATTTTATTAACTAAATTAAGGTTTTAGCACATCACCTAAGTAAATATATACATAAATTTAGTGAAACCAGTCAATAATTGGTGCATGTAAACAAGACAAGCCGTCGACACACATATCCCACGCAACTTAGAATGTATCACTCTGTCTATATAGAGCGCACCGCGCGCCGGGATAGTTTGTTCAAATAATGAGGCGAATGTAAACTTATGTAGATTAGATTGCGGTAGATAACAAAATAGTTTCACGTCGATATATTTTACGGATAGTTTCACGTCGATATATTTTACGGATTACGTATTTTATGTGTTACCGTATTTTAGCTCTTCATTAATTATATTATTACTATTGTATCAGTGGTGTCTTATTGGTTCGCCGAGTCGACACGCTAAGAAGAAGAAGTAAAGAATTATTCAAAATTAATATTGAGGCACTATGATAATTTTAGACTATTATTAAATACTTATTCCTCTTTCATTAAAATCTAAAAACATTGAAAATAAAAGTACCTAATAAAATTTAATTTTAAAAAAATATTAAGTTTGATTGAAATAACAAGAACTCAAACTCACGTGGCGTAGGATAAAAGCACATTTTGTACCAAACAAACATGATTCAGGTTTTTTTTATTCTGAAGTCATATAAATCTGACTCTTTTATAGTCATATTTAAATGTTATATTATATTTATATTCAGATTTTCTATGCTCGAAAATGAAACGCTTAGGTACGCGCGCTCTACAACTAATGATAATCACTCTGTGCTAAGTCACGCGATAAATATCACGCGATGTGTAGCCACTCGCCAGACATATCGTTATGTGAGGTGAGCACTGTATGATTCACTAGCTAGCCGCTAATAAACGTGGCAAGAATTTTGTATATTACGAACGTCATCGGAAGAACGTCTTTCACACGTAATTCGTAACTTACCAACAGATATATTTTTTGTACAGATTTTTTTTACATATTATTAATAATTAATTATGTATGTACACAACAGTTTAAACATTAAATTTACAGATAGGAAAGTTACTTCTCTTCTTTTTCTTCTTATGAGTTATTATGGCCAATACTTATTTCCATAGAAATTCTTCATAAATACTAATATTATAAATGCGTAAGTTTGTTGAGGATGTATGTATGTTTGTATATGTTTGTGATACTTTCACGCATGATCTACAGGACCGATTGTTATGAAATTTGGTACACCGGTAGAATATAACCTGGAATATCACATACTTTTTATTCCGCAATTCTCACGGGAGCGAAGCCCCGGGACGCAGCTAGTATGGATTATATGGCATGCATTTTCATGCATGTAACTTATAATAGAACCACCCCATAGTTTACCGTGGGTGCCGTACGAGGCGATTAAGGGCACATACAAAATTATCCATTCTATTGAGTAGGAGTAAGATGGGTATAAATAATACAAACAATTTTAAAATAAATCGTCTATGTTATGGTGCACACGTAACAGAAATACTTATAGTAAGTATTTAATAGTTTTCCGTAACAACTTGAAGTTTGTTCATTAATCAATCACAATTTGACACCAATTACACACACGACAAGTTCGGAATGAGTGAAAACTTTGTTGAATGCTGCGTCTGAAGGCAAGTGTGAAGTAGCTAGTGGTGAGAATTGTCGATAGAAATATTGTCGATATAGTATTAACGAAATATTATGTAAACTTTTCTATAAAGGGTGATTCTTTATACATTGGCATTATTTTGTCTACATGCTCAGTCGATGGTACTAAACAACTTTTCTAACATTTTTTTTTACTAGTATATTAAAAAATGCAATTTGTGATAATGTTTAAATTTGTATTTCACGCAAATCATTTCATGGGATACTAAAAAGCCAAAAATACTATAAAATGGGAATTTTGCGATAAAAAGTACCCTATTTATTATTCCAGATTATATTCTATCTGTGTATCAAATTTCATAACAACCCGTCCAGTAGATATTGCGTAAAAGAGTAACAAACATAAACACATACATCCACAAAAACTTTAGCATTTCTAATATTAGTTGGATACATAATATGTTCGTTCAAAACTGACTAACATCACTACTTTGAAGTGGAGAGACAAGTAAGACTAAGCTAAAGACTGTTGGCACTGATTTCAGCTCAGAGAGTTAACTCGAAAACTTATGAGGGTACCTACATTTGCTAGATATGAAATTTATGTACTAATAAGTATATAGAAGTACTATAAACTTCAGTTATTTTATGCATTTTGTGAAAGTGTATGTAAATAAGAGGCGTGTGGTTCCTTTATTATAATTGTAATTAATATTTGCCGCAGTGATACAAATTCAAATTAAAAAATCTTTATTAAATTTAGGATGATATACATCACTTATTGACGTCAAGCGGTGGTGGTGTAAAGGTTAAGACGCCCGCCTGTGGATCGAAATGTCCCAGGTTCGAATCCTACTAGTATCACATGAGTTTGTATACCAATCTGACTTATGTAGTTTTCATAAGTAGATCACCACTTGCTTCCGGTGAAGGAAAACATCGTTAGGAAACCTGCACACTGATTGATTATTATTAACTTGTGTGTGAAATGGAGAACGCAATGGCAAACCACTCCATTAATAATGCCAAGAAAGTTGTTGTGTGTGTTTCATTCCACATAATGACCACGACCCTCAGCCATGAGGAATACTACTAAGAATAATTGACGCCAAATAAATGACTTAATTGACGGCTTTGGAGAAAAGGCTGCGGTAAAGTTTGTTGCGCCGCTTCTTCTTCATCTGCGCTTTGAAAGTCGGCAGTAACAGTTTAAATTTTATTATATGTATAAGACCTACATTTGTAGGTCTTATAAGATTTTTATTTTTATTTGTAGGTATGTATAAGACCTACAAATGTAGGTCTTATACATATATTAAATTTTAAAATCAATTAGAGACTTAGATATAAACAAATTAGAAACAACTCAGGGAAAACACTGTATTAAGAAGAGCAAACACTGTATTTCAGTAAATCAAGTAAATACTTACGTCCTTTACAGCCGAATCCTCATCACTATACACATAAGACGAGCAGTCTGTTAGTTTTGTTGTATCGAAATCCTTGGCTAGACACGTAGCATTATCTATATTATCTAAATGACTATTTAAAGAGGGGTATTTGCGACATTTCATAAAACTTCCGTCTTTTTTTGGTATGGCGTATTCAAGCCACTTAGAATCGTTGTACAGATTTTCACATTCGTCGATTCGACATCTGAAACAATAGAAATACATTAAATACTATTTATCTATTTGTACCAAATATTATGATGTTTGCCGAAATGTATGATTGTAGGGTATTCTGCCACTACTGAACAAATTTAGATGAAATTTGGTATGAACGTGAATAAAACTTGGGATGACATGAATGAACTGTTCTTTTAATCTTAAAATACATAGAAAAATATATCGGAGAAATAATTTTAAATAAAATAAAAAAATTGGGATGACATAAAGTGTTTTTTTCTCTAAATATATTTTAAAAAAATCCGCCAAAATACTTTTTAGATAAAAGGTTTGGGATTACTATAAGCGTTCTTTTAATATCGAAATATATAAAAATATCCCAAAAAAATAAAATATTTAAATAAAAGCTATTGACGAGACTGACATAGGAACCAGATGTAATTGGCAGAACATTGTCCTACACTCCATACGGCTCCAATATCCAATGTATCTATACACGACATTGATAGTCAACAGCATAGCTTTAACAAACCGACACTTTCCGCTCTGCCTCGATCGTAGATATCGTCTAGTTCTCTGTATCCAAATACCACATATGATATTCGATAGTCTAGTCGAAAACAAATAAAAATATTCAGTATAATCTGGCTACCTAAATTTCTAAATTCTCCGGTATTATGTACAGCTTAATTAGTTCGCACGTTTACGTAATTTTATCTAAATTTAATTAACTATATAGATACCAATAGAATACATTATAGATAGGGACCAAAAATTGGAATCTTTTAAGTCTATTTTGAAGTAGATATCTTCAGCCGATTGAGCTGAGAATTTGTACACACGAATTATCATGATAAGCATGACCACATGGTGTACTAAGGAACGGTTCCCGATGAGGGAACTCCTCAATGGTTTACTACATGATTGACATGATGTTATTGTTACGCGTTGTATGCAATAAGATTTATCTGACAATAATAAAAACGCTGGTGTCAAAAATAACATTTTTGTAAAAAAAACTTATCGCCGATTTGGTTACAAGATTCGCTGTGAAAGTTGTTGTATTGACAACATCGCTTCAATGTTGATTCAATAATCTGTCAAACTGTGTTCGCAATACCGAAACGGTAAAAAAATAACACAACGATCGAGGTTCAATTGCGATCCAGCTGAAATTATTAGCGAAAAATTATGATTCCCTAGAATACAGTTTTCCCCAGAAATATTATTAACTAGTAACCTTGACATTGCAAGCTCTTTGCAAGCTTTATAGGTGAACTACTTTTAGAAATCCTTCATAATATTTTTTTGTAAACAGAGAAGCTAAGATAGGTTTGTTGGATGTTATCCAAACTGCACCGCCAGGAAATACCCATTACATTATATGTATAACAGGAAACTATTCCGCTATATTTAGTGAAATTCGGAATATAGATATTATAAATGACCAGATTTCACAGAGTACGAATCGAGTTCAAATATAGGCTATCGTGGACGAAGCTGCGAGTCACAGTTAATTCAAAATAACAAACACAACATACCTACAAACATATACATGAATACAGCTTCAAGTCGGTTGCAAATCATTGCTATGCTAATCCCGGACCCCACGTGACGAGAAGGCAAGCAAACCTCGGTGTCCTAGGTAAGCGAACAACCACGCGGTACGCGTGAGGCAATGCAAGTGTCACTATGTATGCTGGAACATGCGCGATTGAGAAATAATGTAGTTTAAATTTGACGTGAAAAATTGTCTGTAAAGGTCTAATTTCTAAAGAAAGTAATAAGTATAAAAAGAAACAAAAAATAAAAAATATGTTTCGACTTTGACAATACTCTCCACATCAACTAATCACACACTATTTGCTACAAGACCGGACATAATGTCCTTTGTATAGCATAGGAATTAGCAAATATTATTTGTTTGAATTAATATAGAGGTGTAAAATTATGACAGCATAAACCAATATTTCATGCAAACAACAATTACCTATCATTATAGTTTCTTATCACTATAATACTTGTTTCTCTGCATCTTTACACTCGCAACCTATATACAGGGTGACTTTTTATACATTGGCAATATTTTGTCTACATGCTCAGTCCATGATTCTCTGACATTTAGCATGGTAGTAACTCCGAATTCGCGAAACAAAATCAACTGTTCTATACAACATTTAACCTGACTTTTTTTCGCGATTTCAAGGTTGCTTCCATACGAAAAGTTGTTCAGTACCATCGACATAAGAAATTACTCACTCATAATAAATGTATAAGAATGATAGAAAAAGCCATAATATAGTTACATCCCTAGAGATATAATTATATGCCGTACCATCATAGTTATTACGAAGCGATTTATTAATATCCAACTAGGCATTTAATTATTAAATTGATCAAGTTTAGTGATATACGTTATATATACTTAATCTTATTGAAACAAATTAAAAATGATTTATTCAACAGGACGGATAGACAACTAGTTATGGAAGTATGAATTGAATTCTAATCTAAATGATTGGACTTGAACTTGAATAAATGTAAACTAGAATTTCCATTTTTGTAATATTCATAGACTGGTTCCGTCGGTAAAGGATGTTTGGAATTGGAATATATTATATCACTAGCAATGCATCGTGGCCTTGGATTTTTAAGATTTTTGAACAGCCTTTATCAGAAATATGATTTTAAGTAATTATTTTTTTCAAATTGAATAGCGATTTTCAGAGATTACAGAGTAGAAATAAAACAAATCCTTCAGCTTTAGTTTATTATAAGCGGCTGTTGACGGTACCGGCTACGATCGGGTAAAATTACAATAATCTAAACGTTCCTGAGGAATTACGCTATCTATTAGTGAAAAGTGTACAAAAATCGGTACGAGTAAGTTAGTTTTTGAGTTTTTCGTGTTCACATAGACAGGCAGACGCGACAGGGGACTTCTTTGTATAATATGTAAAAAATATATTTTATACTGGTGCCCCGTCCCGGCTTCGCTCGGCTAAAACCATAATAAATTATACACCTAAACGAAGATTAAGATATATAACTTAATATGCTCTTAGCTGGGGAAGTCCAAGAATTACACTGTTAAAAAACCGCATCAAAATCCGTTGCGTAGTTTTAAAGATTTAAGCATACATAGTGACAGACAGACATCGGGAAGCACACATTTATATTAATATACTAGTAGAATACCTCATATAATGTGGCATTCTCACAGAGTGCATTCTAGAAACAGATATTTTTATGGAAGGAACAGTATCTTTGTAAATAATACGGACGGACAAACAATGATATCAATATCTGCGGTCGACTCAAAGGAAATAAAGAAGTTTGGTACAAAAAAGTAGGAATTCTATAGTAAAATAAAGAGATTGGATATAGAAGATAACTTTTGGTGAAAACCGCATGAAAATCCGTGCTGTCGTTTATGAATTTATCGAAAACAGACAGACAAACAGACAGACGCGACAGAGGACTTATAGGACATAGATTAATATAGAGATTATGACATTTAATTAATCATAGTTTGATAGTTGTAATTGTAACATATCTGATGATCTGATCCTTTATATGATGATGAAAATCTTGTATTAAACAAAATAATATGAGTTATGTTAACTAACCTTTTACTGTGTTTCATGCGATATAGTACACCTATCAACATTGTTAGTTATCTACCTAATAATGTGGCCATATTACGAGTATTATTAGATTATACGGATAGGCTCTGTAGTTAGCACACACGTCGCTCTCTAGTTAGTCCAACATCAGCGACATTATTTCATCTATAAATGGCAATTTAGTCTTTTCCAGGCTATTTGTACGTTTGTCAGTTGTTTAAACAATGAAATATTCAATTGTGTTGTTGTGGACATACGGCATACAGGAAAGCATATTAAGATAATCTATGCTAACTAATATTATAAATGCGAAAGTAAGTCTTTTTGTTTGTTACCTCTTCACGATTTGTTTACTCAAACAATCTTCTCGAAATATTACTAGTAATTTTAAGTACGGAGAAGGACATAGGGTAACTTTCATTACTGTTCCCGTGGGAAATTCACGCGGGCGGAGCCGCGGGCAAAAGTTATCGGACAAGCCTTAGCCGTCCGTCCATACATACACTTTCGTGTATAAGGAAGGAACCGTTATTAATATCCTGTCCCTATTAATAATACAGTTACACGATTGTAAATAGTACTATGGCAGTAGAGGAAATAAAATGTTGATGTTACTAAGTAATAACATAAACATTTTATTTCCTCTATATAAAATTAACCTCAGTTAACTTTCCTTAATAGGTAGATAGATTCCGATCCGATATGAAGCCGCCAAGGATGATAATATTCGTGCCAATGGTCTAACAACTACGAATGCCGACGACAAGAAGAAAAAATAAGGAAAGCGGACCTTGAGTTCCGATGCTCAATGGCTGCGGATGGAACCAAAAAAACTCTCAAATGAGAAAGATTTCAATCCGATACGAAATTCGGGAATCTTCACGATCTACGACTTTTTGAAAGTCTGTCAACGCTTCTGTGATCACATGCTTTTAGCGTCGCAATAGTTGACAAATTTTTGGTGTTGATTGGTTGGTGTTGACTATTCGAAGGCCCTTATATTGATAGAAACACCAGTAAAAAAAAGATAAAATCAAGACAAAATAAAAACACACATTTTTGGACTCATTCAAATGCTCCGAACTCCGAACTCAAACGACATGAACAAGTGACCTCACAACATGCTAAGATGTTCGCCAATAAAGTTAATCGTGTTTGTTCCTCAGCCACATTAAATATTAGGTTTATGGTAATCATTTCTTAATAAAAGATGTTACAAAATTTTAGTTTTTTATGATTATAATGTGCGTTTGTTTTTATAATATCATACTTTTTTATAGTTGACTTTACAACCAAGTTTAAATCTTGCTCAACTGCATTGATAATAACCTCCTCTAATTACAATCATCAATTATCATTATAATCCTAAATATATTTATTGTATCTAGATTATACATATTTTTTTACAATTTGTCTGACCTTGTCAATTACCCTATTGTCTTTGCGCGGCAATGAACCATCACTCAACAAGTGAATCGTATGACCCTACTTCATAGAACTATTTTATTTTCTATATTTGTAACAAAAATAAATAATAATTTGAATAATAAAATGAGAAAAAGTATTATCTAGTTTAATGTATTATATAATTCTACTTGACGATTTCATTTGACAAAAATAGTTAGTTTTTTAAATAGAAATAAATAATTATAGTCTACTGAATTTTGTTTTTAAAAATTACTAATAATTATACAACAACCAACATAATCGATCGAAACGTTAATAATTCTATAATTCGTTTACGTAATGTTTTATAATAAAAAAGTAAATTTAAATGCAAATGTATTCCTATTTTATTGCATAAAAAGTATCAAGGATTTGATTATTCCATGACTATATACCAACTTGTTTTATAATACAAGAGTTTGTTCTTTTAGACTACAAAGGGGAACCGGTCCTAAAACGCGCCCTTGTAGTCTACCAGTTTTTAGCAAGAAGGGTAACGATTTGTACACGCGGAAGAAATTTCACGCATGCGCTTTCTTTACAAAAGTGGCGTGATATTGCCGAAACATAACCTAAAACTAAACTTGAAACCATATGAACACCCAAAGAAAAATTTAAAATATTATATTCTGTATCAAAAGCTTGGCATAAATTTGTACACACCTGTAATTAATGTCGGGAGCTTCGAAAATGTACACAGATCCAAACATTCCCGCCAACAGCACTGGCAATAGAAGAATCGTGTAATTTATCACATTATATTTCCCAAATGCACCTAACTCCGCCAAAATTGCGTCCAAGCCCATCGCCGGCGTTACTCCACTCATTTTCAAATATTTTAATTCAATATCAGTCTTTTCATAAATTAATTCTAACACTACGAAAAGTTCATCACAATATCACTTGTTTCGAGGTATATTTGGACAGGACCACACGACTTCTGCAATTTTGACAGTACCGTTGCGCATGCCCACTAGTGAATTTATGACACGAGTAAAATTAAATACGATTATTATTTTTTCGTCACAAACGTGTGGTCTGCTCTAGTTCGCGTACAAAAATAAACGCACAAAATCCGGCTAAACAGCATTCAAAAGATACCATGCCGACATGTGGCGTTTTAAAGCAGGACAGAACTATGCGCGTTAAAGTATGAGCGAAGAGAACAAAAATAACTGGCGTGATTTTACGCATGTTAATGAAGCTACTACTCGTGCTTTGATAAGACTGTTGCATTTATACATTTAATTAATGATACAAAAGAGTAGTAGGATGCTATTTATAAAATAATATAGAATTCAGAAATAGGTAGTATTGTAGTGTATTTTTAGGATACTTCGTAAAACTAGGTCAAGCGGACAGCAAGGAAGTTTAATTTTAGACTTTATAGATACATTTCTTATTGAGTGTAATGCAGGTAGATAATTATGTGATTAATATAAAAAAAAAACATTATTATCACAAAGAAAGCAAAGCTTACCGTTGTCAACTTAAATCTTTTAAATTACGCAACATATTTTGATAGAAAATATGAAAAAAAATGAGAAAATATGAAAAATATTTATTTGCTTTAGCAAAAAGGTACAGTATGTTTCAGTATTTGTGACCTTCTATTAAGTGAGTACACCTGTGTCAGAAGGCCACGCTCTTCCATAACAGTTGTAATTACAGTAAGTACCAATATTCTTAAGTCTACTTAACAATGTCATTAACATAGATAGAGAGTTACGAGGAAGGTTTATATATATATAACATGCACAATATTATACCTGTGCAACGCCGGGGCGGGTATTAAGTATGTGATTTGCAATTAAACGTTTAAAACTTTTTATAAGTTGTAGGTCGACAAAATATGAATAGGTAAATAACTCATGCTTTATATTGTAAGAATAATGTATTTAACTCAGTCGATCACTTAAAAAAGAGGTCTTATATTTATTTATTAAGCCCTTATCCATATTTTCCTGTCCATGTTATCCAACGATTCCATACTAATATTGTAGATGTGAAAGTGTGTGAATATCAACACTTACAAATTTTAATCTTTATTTAACTTTACAAACTCAAATCTAATATTAAAAACATTTTTTTAAACTCAAATCTAATATTTAAAACACAATTTACACATTTTTCAATCTCTTGCCAACAATCAATGGCAGTCTAACGACGAGCGTAGTGTTACACACTTTATTTACAGTGACAATAAACAACATTACGATAAAGCCGTATTATAATATAAACCTTTTCAAATATTTATATTAATTTAGATATAAATATTATACGAAAGTCACCTTTAAGACTAGGTTAGTAACTGTGATATTGCGGCATGCATATCTTCATTGACGACATGTCAATGAAGATATGCATGTCGCAATGATCTGCCAACTAAGGATGCTGAAGATCGTGCGACTGTGAAGTGGAGGAGAAAGAGTAGGAGCGAAACTTAGACTCTTACGAGGCTGGAGAAACCAGGAAAACACTGAGATTACATAGAGAGTAACTCTGATACTTTTTTTATAGCCTGTATTATGTGTCTCAATGCTGAAGCGGTGGTGGTAATGGTTAAGACGCCCGCTTGTGAATCAAAGGTCTCAGGTTCGTATCCTACTCGTGCTATATGAGTTTGAATACCAATCTGACTCATATAATATTAGGTCCTTAAATATGAAATTTCCGTTTTGTTGTACTGGCCAATTTAATCACAAATTTCTCCTATTTGGTTAGGAATTGCAAATTCAAATTTATACAGCTATTTACACATGTATTTGTGTTTCGTTAACTGTCATTCATTTGTTTTTTTCTTCTGATTTTTCTGTTTGCGTCACTTAGTTTACAAAATGGAATACTTGAAATATCGCGTTATTTACGAGTTCGTTCCACCGTGGCACCAGTGCTGCGGAAACGGTTAGAAGTGTTAATGATGTGTATGGCGGTCATGTCGCAAAAGAAAACACAGTGCGATTACAACGTTTTCGTTCTGGAAATTTCGACCTGCAGAACAAGCCCCGTGGACGGCCGGAGACCCTAGTTGATAATGAAGAATTGAAGGCTATTGTGGAAGCGGATCCATCGCAAACCACGTCCGAGTTAGCTTCAAGCTTCGATATTAGTGATAAAACTATTTTAATCCACTTGAAGCTAATTGGGAAGATTAAGAAACTTGAAAGGTGTCGACTGCTGCGTTACATTACTTAACCGGCATAATAATGAAGGGATTTTAAATAAAATCATTACCTGTAATGAAAAGTGGATTTTCTACGATAATCGGTTATCGCAATGGCTGGACCCTGGCCAGCCAGCCAAATCCTACCCCAAGCGAAAATTGATCCAAAAAAAGTTACTTGTAAGCGTTTGGTGGACTAGTGCCGGTGTAGATTAATACAGTTTTCTCAAATCTGGCCAGACGATTACGGCAGACATCTATTATCAGCAATTGCAAACTATGATGGAAAAGCTAGCTGCTAGCTAGCAACCGAGGCTGGTCAATCGCTCCACGCCACTGCTGCTTCACGACAACGCTAAAACACACACTGCACAACAGACGGCTACCAAATTAGAGGAGCTTCAATTAGAATGTCTAAGACATCCACCGTACTCCCCGGACCTTGCTCCAACATATTACCATTTTTTACGAAATTTGGATAACCGAGGGAAAAAATTCAACTCCGATAGGGCAGTCCAAACCTGCATTCGGCGAACATGCTCCGCCCAATTCCATTTGCGCCTTGCAATCTTGGCGCCCACGTCAATCAACTCTGATGATGTAGCAAATAATTTTAAACTAAATTATGATACCCACATAGGCCGTTGTTTCGCCACAGATCTTTATTACATTCTCAAGATCTACAAAGTTAGATCTACAAAGATCGGCATCTCGACTGTTCTCAAAGTACATTCTAAAGCTGTATTGTCTCACGTACTGCAAGCTGGAACGATTGCATCGCACCTCTGATCTTGCATTGTTGATGCACCTGTACTGAGACAATAGCGTTATCTGAGGAATAGTTTGGTACCATAACAAAAGGTAATTCTGAGACCAGACCTTAGGAGTTGTCAACTATTGTCGATTTTCGCTTAGGAATTTTGGGAAAACTGTATGTCATGAAAATATTTCGATTTAGGCTGTTTATCTATAGAAACTATAAGTAAGTACATGTAAGAGGTATATAAAAGCGAAAGACATTTCTCAGTACCACGAAATCTCGAAAACTACTATTACAATATTATGGCTAAAAGACGTCTGCTAAGAAAGGATTTTTAGAAATTCCATTCCTAACAGGGAGAACGTGGGCGAAGCTGCGAGAAAAAGCTACACATATATACAATACTCTTTGTTACAATTTTAATAAACATTACTAAAAATAGTTAAAAAATATAAAAAGCAGTAGGTATACAATAGCGAACTTATCGCGGCTATTAAAGTCCGCTTTCCTACTTTTGCGTCTACACTTCAAACTGTCGTCGGCATCCCTAGTTTTCAGACCATAATTGGCACTATATCTTAGGTTATATACCAACGGTCTGTAAGTACTTTAAAAAACAAAATATTACATCAGCATTCATAATTTAATTTCAATTAATCCAATGTCTTTACGTGTACATATTATGTAATGATTAGAACTAAAATATAATCTTAGTAAAGTCACATTAAGATAACATTTGTCATATTGCAAAATACTCGAATCCGTGTAGCGATAAATCCGTATCATTATTTGCCTTATGTCTACATACAAATACGGGCGATGAACTAATGATAAACAAACAGGTACCTAAACATTGCATGTGGTTCGTATTTATTTATATTATTATATATACTATTTAGTTCCTATCATCCTAGACATGTAGTCAGCCTTAGAATAGACGCTACTACACACTACTCCATATATGTGGATTTCGTTTGATTGTTTATATACAATAATATCATTCCTAAGGAGGGTTAACGTCAGATAGGCCGCCGGTTGTATTGGAATTTCATTTTTTTTTTCAATTAGGAACAAGCGAAGCGAAAATGTTTAGGTCTATCTTTGATTTGCAAGCTATATTATATTATTGTCAAGCTATAAATGAGTTGTGTTATTGACTAAAATAATGTTGACATTTGCTTTAATTTTACTCTACAACAAAAACAAAAATGTTAAAAAACGAACAATATGCGGCTATGCTTAGTTGCACCCACGAAATAATAAACTTCACATTATTTTTCCGTGGTTGCATCAGTCAACTTTCAACTTTAGATGAAATGGGGTACTTTATCGTTTTTCTGTGCAGGTTAAAGTTAACGTCAAAGTTAATGCTAAGCATCCTTAATGACGTGCGTGGTGAAAGGGTCTGCCAAAATGCACGTCCCAGAACTAATAAGTAACAATTAAATAATAAAACAATTATTTACGGCGTGAATTGTAGTTACTCGTATTTTCATGGCTGATGGCAACAGGCACTAATGCATCAGGATATGGTAGCCAAATAGTTAAATTATAAGCATTATTCGTATATGTACATAGCAAACTAGTTTTAGACCGTGGCTTCACCCTCGTGCATTGCCCTTCTAAACAAAGAATCAAAGTAAAACCTGAGTAATTTGATTGTTTACTTTGATTATCAATATCTCGAGATCTAAGCAACTTATCGCGAAGAAACATAGATCAGATTTTAAGTTATCTTCTATAGAACTATGAATACCGCATCAAATTCCATCCAGCAGTTTTAGTGTTTAAAACATTTTTTTTGTTTCAGATTTGAATAAGTGTCTCATTTTACGCTGATTTGATTAGAAATTATTATTCCAGGACGTAACCACACGCTACACAATCTGGAATGGTTCGTCGAATCGACAATTCTAATTGGAAAAAAAAAAAAAAATTACGACTGCTAATTTGAACACAATAAATAACTAAAGCATAACAAAGCAAAACGGATGTCAATGCGAGATAACGTGGAATCGAAATGCAGCTTACCTATGTAATTACCTGTGATAGTTATTACAGTAACGGCGTAATTATATCGGAAACTGGGACACGCTAATGGATCTATTTGATACCGCTCCTGTATTTGCTTATGTTTATAAATATTTGTGCTTCTTACTGCCTTTAAATAAAAATAGATACATATATGAGACGGAGGTAGAAATGATAATTAAAAAATAAATATATTAGGACAAATCACACAGATTTAGCTAGCCCCAAAGTAAGTTAGAGACTTGTGTTATGGGATACTAACTCAACGATACTATATTTTAGAACAGATGCATATATAGATAAATATCCAAGACCCGGGCCAATCAGGAAAAGATCATTTTCCATTATGACCCGACCGGGGTTCGAACGCGCCTCACGGTTCAGAGGCAACTTTACCACTGCGCCACCGAGGTCGTCAAAGAAGGGACGAAACGAAATTACCTAAAAAGGATCTACGCTAACATCTACGCTAAAAATTGTAACGTACAGTACGCGAAATCAAACTGTCTTGTTGTTCAATAAGTTAACAAAAGAATTAAAATTGGAGATATTTAAATCACGACTTAAGAGAAATATTGTTAGAATAATGTTATTATTAAGTTGATGACTGTCAGTTTGTCTGTCTGATGACAGTTGATTTAGGAAATATGATAGATTATAATTAAGTAGGTGCATATTATTTTGTATGTAATTTTGTTTTTGCTTTATTGGTGTAATTTTATTTAATGTGATCAGTATAATTATTAATTTTAATACAATGAGAATTGTTTATGAATAAATGAATTTTATTATAGGTAGGTGTAGTTAGAAATTTTTTGTTTTTATTTTTCACAATTTGTACTTACAAAATTGGGAAAATTATTTCGCAATTTGTTAATTAATTTTAGATATTATAAACAGTAGCGTTTTGTAGCGAAATTAAAACTAAAAAAAATGATTTTTTTTTGTATTTATTACGTTCATACAAAAGTCGTAGAACAAAAGATGTTAGTCTCTATGTACCTTATGCGCCTTTGAAAGGTTATGCGTTAGACCAGTAACCCTGTATAAATGGTCTAACTTAAAATCTGGTATAGGTTTCATCGCAATATTAAATCCAAATAGTTCTTACGTATTTATTAATTAGCTGCGCCTTCGTTTGCGTGCGCGGTTCTAAATAAGTATGATATGATTATGATAGAGAAAAGCTATTTTAATTTACTGATCTAAGCCCCATTACTAAGTTGCGCCCGGCGTTCTCCGTTGCGTTGACGTCTAAAATTTAAAAAATTGTTGATTTGTAATCTACATCATTAGATAAGTTGGAATAGACTTAGAAATTAAAAAAAATATACATTGTACAAACTTGACCCTTCTTCAGTGTTATAATATGTATTAATTTTGAACGACCATCCGAAATATATTTAGTAAAATGTACTTCAAAATATATAACTTTACGCCCGCATACTCACAAGTAAGATTAATTTCATGACGTGGGAACATTGTTGTTCGAATTGATCCTATTTAGGTTAATGGTCTTAATGTGTGTTGTCGAAGTGATTGCGTAAGATCAGACGTTCGCGCCATCAATTAGAATGAAGCATTTAATACAGAGGAACATACTCACAGACCTATATATTAATCTTAAACTGGTACGGGACCATTTTCTCTGCTTTAGAATAAAAATTAGAACTGGTAAGTATTTTATTAAGATTAAGTTGTGCGGTAAGTGTCAAGTAATGTGTTACAGTAGAAGAAATTTAAAGAAAAAAAAGTCCATCGATTTACAAAAATAAAAATAGGTATGTAATTATAGTATATAATTCTGTTCGGAGGGCGATGTACTCTGGATGCATTTCATTTCTCACTATCGAGTCTATTCGAAGAACCAATCACGTTGCGGTGTGGTTATCGTTGCGTCACAATGGCGCACTGTGATTGGTTAGCTGCGTCGCTCTATCAATCGTCTCGATGGTTCTCACTATCGAGACGAGATGTAGGTTCTTGACGTTATGAAAAAATTAATGTGTGGCTAAAGTTCTTACAACTAAGGATGCTAAAAACAAAAAAGTGGAGAAAATAATGTAGGAAAGCGGATTCTGGGCTCCGACACTTAACGTCTGCTGAATAAACCGTGACAACTGTCACCAAAATATAAAAATTTAGAATTATAATAAATAAGAAAATATACATATTAAGTATAATCTGATTAGCACATTTTATGGATCGCACGTTTCCTTATTAAGACTTATCAAATCTTATGTATTGGATCCTTATCCATGCCCGTAAAAAGAGAGTATTGTATGAGTATCATGATACAATAAGGATAGCTCATTATGCGGCGCTTGCTAGGGTGGTTTGTTCCTCTTGGTACTATTCCTTTGCGTCAAAAAAAAAACAGAAAAGAAATATAGAAAAGTATGTCTCTAAACGTCTCTCTCAGTTTTGTGTGTTCCCAGTGGCTGTGAAGCTGTGAAGCCCGCGGTCAGCGTAAAAGAATAATGTTAAATGAAGATTTGACTGTGATTTTACGTGGCCGTGTGTTAGACGAATGCTACCTATTATTCTTATCAGCTGCCGAAGCTGTGTATCCATTTATTATGTTACCTCCTTTGACATCCACGGTAAGAAATGTAGTGGGCTTCTGTGGCCTAATGGTCATCATGCCGGACTGCTAAACTGGGGGTTCCGGGTTCGAACCCCGGTCAGGTCAACATGGAAAATGATCTTTTTCAGATTGACCTGGGTCTTGGATGTGTATTTATATATATTTATGTGTTATAAAATATAGTATCGTTGAGTTAGTACCCGATAACACCCCCACCGACGGGTTCCCATCTTGTCGCGATGGTGGGGCTTAGTAACCGGGGGGGCTGGTCTGACACAACCAGCCACCCCGGTGAACCAAGAGGAACCCAAGGCCAGAGACTTTGGTGGGTGCTCTGGGCCTGGTGGACGGTCCCCTCGGTAGTACTGCCATTGGCTGGTGACCCGCCACCAGCCTGTGGATGTGGAAACTAGAGGGGACCAGAGGTGGGGTCGCGGGGTTTTGCCCTCCGCGACCACAGCGCGGCCGTGGCGCTGAACACGGTGCGGTGGGGCTGCAGGGGAAGAGGAGAGTCGGTATGTCTCTCGACGATCCCCCCTGTCCTCTGCGGCCGAAGGGTGGCAGCCTCTGTATCGGGCGTAATGTGTGGGGTGTCACCTGCCTATCACCTCTTGCGCCCGTACAGAGGCAGACTTGGGTGCCCTGTGGCACCCAGGATTTTGTTGTGTGTCCTATGTGTGTTGTGACCGCTGGTCCCTTCAGGACCAGTGGTCGATCAGGTTTCTGACTGGTGTGCGGAGTGGGCTTGATGGTCCGCGCCACGCTCGCGGGGCGTAATGGGCGGGTGGTTAGCACTTGTGCTTGCTGCCCGCCCAGGTCGGGGCCGAAAGGCCGGCCGGGGGGGGGCGTCGCAGTGAAATGCCTAGCGACCCCGTGACGTCGTGACGGTTTAGTGGGTAGGCTGGGCCGACTAGCGGCCCAGGAGTCCCACACTCAGTGCGTAACAAGCATTCCTCTGGGTAAACAAAAAAAAAAGTTCTTCTTTTTCAGTCGTAGTCTTCATTTCTGAAGGTCGTGCCCGTTGTGGAAAGCCTTGATTGAGGAATCGACGAGCCCTCTCCACGCCTTCCTATCGTCAGCTTGTCGTGGTTCAAATATATTTGTCCAAAAATATATTGAGAAGCTTAAACTAATTTAAACAGTATTGGTTCCAATTATGCCAGAAAGGACTATTAACCATTATTGCTTCTTGTTCATCCTAAAAGGAAGTACCAAGAGGAGTAAACCTCTGTAACAACAGAGTCTAACAAGCAGAACATCACAGCGGCAGTGTATAGAATGCTCATTTTGTTGAGACTGCCTCCAATCACTGGTTATCGTTTTTGCGATACACTTGACCCTTATAAGATAACTTGATATTATTAAGTAATTCTGCACTTTTTGCACTCTGTTTATTATTCTACGACTTATGCCGGCTTCACTCGAGAAAAACTTCTTCTTGACTCTATCTATTAAAAACTCATATCAATCCGTCGCTCAGTTTTAAAGAGCTAAGCATACAGACAGCGGGAAGCGACTTTGTTTTATATTATGTAGTGATGTTGTTTTTTAAAGCTAATCGCTTCTTTAAATGCATTTGATTTTCATAATGTTAACACAAAGAGCCGAGGTCAAACAAGACTCCAGTGTGTTCAATCCTTCTTCATAGTCGTATTCCTCATGGCTGAGTGTCGTGGTCATTACATGGAAAGAAACACACGTAACAACTTTCTTGTCATTATTAATGGAGTGGTTTGCCTTCTCCATGTGTTCAATGTTTATATAAAAATAAGGTTAGGAATTTAAAGATATCATCATAAATTTATTTGCATTTGGAGTAAGCAATTAACGGTCTTAATCCTTATCATTAGGTACATATTATAAAACAAAGTTCTCTGCCGCATCTGTCTGTCTACTCGCGATAAACTAAAAAATGAAGGCACGGATTTTAATGCGGTTTTAACCCCCGATGCATAAAGAGGGATGTTATAAGTTTGACCGATATGTGTCTGTCTGTGTACGTGTCACCGTAGCTCATAAACGGGTGAACCGATTTGCTTTGATAGCTAATTTTTATGCGGTGGACCTTAGATATGTTTGATCAAAATCGGTTTAGCCATTCAAAACTTATAGCGAAATGAATATTGAAAGTAAGATTTTTTTTTATTTGTCTAACAAATAAATTTGTCACCAAATATAGTGTGATTTCTAAGGAAGGCTTAGGTATATAATTTATTATGTTTTTACCCGAGCGAAGCCGGGACGGGCCGCTAGTATAATAGTATATCTGAGGAACAGAACAAGTTTGAGTTTTTAACCAACTATATGAAGTAAGCCATGAAAATTAAATCGAAAACGAATTTCATGAATGGTCGATCCAATTTATCACAGCGTCTTAATCTGCTCCTGAATAATAATGGTAGCATTGATCAGTTTGATCCCGAATGGGTTATTGCTATCAATTATCTAAATCCAATAAGCTGTTCAGTAGTGCAGCCAGTGCCCAATAATATGGGCTAATATTATCAATGTAATTGGAGATTTACTCAGTCCAGAAATATGTAAATATTAGCTGTTGTTCGTGAATTCGCACGCGGTATTTCCACGGGAACAGTTATTTTTTCGGGATGAAAAATCCTATGTTCTTATCCATATTTCAAACTACATGTATGCAAATGTTCAAGAAGATTGGTTGAGCTGATAGAGCGTGAAGAGGAACAAATAAACCCGCGACTATAATAGAATAGTAATTTTTTTTGTGATTAATGTGTTTACCACCAACATTTTTGTGTTGCCAATTGTGAGTCGTTTTTAGTCGTCATTTTAACATGTTTTTCATACAAACTTTCACCCCCCATTAAAGTTTCGAAGAGAAATTTGTAACTGAATCGGTGAAAACAGATCGGCCGGAACGTTAGAGGTTCAGTTGTGATGTACGAGTAGCTGAAGTTGTCAACGCGGCAAGGCGCCTGAGCCTCGACGCTGACTGGGAAGCAACCGGAAAGCTAACCAAAAATTACATTTGAGAAAGGACAAATAGAAGTCCAATATCTATAATACACTACACATAAAGACTGATTTATTAGTATTGATTCGAGCAGCGATTGTGCGAGTGATTGCTTGACCTGCGTTATCGACGTCCTGTATTGAATGACATTTATTGTTTAGATTTATGTGAGATGGATTCCGTGAGATTTGGAATGTTACTGAGACTGATTCTGTGATTTGATGTGTCTCTCGTCTGAGCGTTTTCCCGGTTTCTTTATCAGCCGTTGAGCGTCGGGGCCCAGGTGATTCTTTAATATAATAAATATGAAAGTGTGTTTATTTGTCTTTCACTTCAAAACAGAGTATTGAATTTAACATGGACATAGTTGGAGAGCTGAAGTGACACGGAATCCTTTTTGCTACGTACGGAGTCGCGGGCAGTTGGTTATCATGTACTTAAACATTATTGATACTGTCTTGTCGGTGGATTGTTTCAACTCAATCATATTTTAGATGTTGAAACGACACGAGACGTCTGTCTTCTCTTTTAGTTCACTCACATAACTCTTTTGTTTCCAAAGTCTAGATTAAGGAGACCGAGATTTACTTATCATATAATATCGATAAATTTCCAAATAGGGCATCGTTTAAAATAAACATAAGAATTAAAATTCCAATGAAAAAGGTACAATCGACAGCACATTAACTTAGAAATTGATTTCAAATTTGCCACTAATACTATAGCATAGAGAGCCATGCAGGGTAACTAAACATGCAGTCGGCTATACAGTTATTGAAATATCAATTCAATCCAAAGATAATAACAAGTCCAAAGATAATATTTCGAAGTACATGTCCGATTGAGATCGATATAAATATCTCCTTGGAAGTATTCGGACAGAGTAATAAAGCAAATTGTGCGTAAAATTAAGCCAGCTCTGAAATATGGCTCCCGGGAACTTCGGAGATGACTTTTATACGGAACCTGCATCTAAGAATAATGTTAGCTAGCTTTTCGTTCAGAATTCAGAATTTTATTTGTAAATTGACGTATATTTCTGAGCATAAGTAGAGTGGTTTGCACCAGTCAACTGTAACCTGTACCGTCGTCGTTTTATTGTGAGTGATTGCTTGCTTCGCCGTCATCAAAAATGCCGTATGTGGTGTTTTTTTACATAATAAAATAATTAATATATTAGAACAAATCTCACAGATTGAGCTAGCCCCAAAGTAAGTCAGACTTGTCGAGACTTGTGTTATGGGATACTAACTCAACGGCACTATATTTTATAACAAATACGTATATAGATAAACATCCAAGACCCGGGCCAATCAGAAAAAGACATATCATCATGACCCGACCGGAGATCGAACCCGGGACCTCTCGGTTCAGAGGCAAGCACTTTACCACTGCGCCACCAAGGTCGTCAAAGTTTTTTTACATAGGTTCATGTTCAGTTCATGTCAAAGTTGACTGGTGCAATATACTCTCATAGTGATAGATTTGGGGGATGATGATTACCCATATTACTGCTTGATAGTTTTTTCAAAATTCTCATGTATTATTTAATTAAAAAAGATTATGTTTAGCTACTATTGCGTGCCGTATTTTCTGAACGTTTAAAATATTTTTTTTAACTTGTGCAAAAAAGAGTTTTATATTTTTTGTAATCGATACCAGGGTGACAGAAGCGATAAGGAATTTGCTGCAAGTAGAATCCGCAGGGCTGAGCCGCGTCAGCGAAGTTGAATTTAACGCTCGACTTAACTTGGTCTGACGGTCAGATCGGTTTAAAGGAACTTTCATGCAGTTTTAATTAATTTTATTTTTTTTTTCCTACCAAATAAGAGTAGTTGATGCCCTATGTTGCTAATAGTTGACCTGACACTTTGAAGAAAAAAATATGTCACACTAGTGTCACATATGGTTATGTTTAATAAATAGTAATATTTTCAACATTTCGCGTATCAAACAAGAAAAAACAGAAAATAGGACCCTGAGCTCCAACTATTGTTGACTAAGGATGAAACTGGTAAAGTAGGTGAGACAAAAACACTCTCCCTCAAATCTGAACGATTTCCCGGTTTCTTTCCCGTCGTTGAGCGTTGGAGCCCAGAGCAAATGTTTGAGATATATATATATATATATATTTAAATAAAACTTTGATGACTGTGTATAGTGTATAAGAGCCTTTACATAGCATCGCGCAGGCATGTCCGTTAATGTTCTGTTCGGACGTATTATTTCACGTTTCGATAAAGTGCCTGATAGCTCGACACTAGCTTTCGAGCGTGACTTTATTCGGAATAGTGTAAAATCCGACAAGCACTAATAGTTATTAGTCTGGAGTTTTGTTAACTTTGCATTTAATTAGCTGATAACATACGATATAACAACATAATTAAGCAGTAGTATAATATTGGTTTGACCTGACATCAATATGGACAATCTACTACTTCGGCCTTGCTCAAGCAAATATTTGGCAAATATATGTCGTCTTTCCATCTCATTTGTGGTCTTCCTGCATGCTTTCTGCCCCAAGGTCTCTACTCCAACAACCATCAAAATCAAAATCTAATCATTTATATATCTATCTCGACTAATCGCGAGACAAAATGCATAAAAAGCTTGCCGATATAAATAAAAAAAACATACAGAAAGCAAAAAAAAAACGGACATAAACATGCTACGACATAAAACACCAAAATTTTAATATAAATCAGTTTAGTTAATATTCCATCGCTCGAACGCGCTAAACTTTTAAATCCCCCTGAATTAATGATCTCCTAAACACTTGAAAACAATCACATTCTTAAGAAATTCGCCTTTATCTGGCTCGAGCGCAGGCCTAAAGGTTCGATTAAAACTACAAAGGTTTCTGGTACATTTATTCAGGAAAGTTAGTTTTGCAACGAGTTTCCGAGTTCTTTGGCAGCCCTTACCGTGGGTTTGTTCATTCTCTCTATCATCTCAGCGTGTCGCGGTTCCTTCCTTAGTCGTAAAGCGTCGGAACCCCGGGTCCGCTATTGTACTTTTTCTTCTCCAAGTCGCACGGTCTTAGTCATCTCTTATGATGCACAAAAATTTGTAGGATTTTTTATTCGCTTTGGAAATAATTTATTCATTTTACTCGTATGTACAGTGTGGCATTCGCATTCAAGAGGAGGTGCTACCTAAGTTCTAATGAAATGTTAATATGTCCAACCAAGTGCAGATGTGTTTCAAATAAATAAATTTCTGCGTTAGTTATATCTTTATTCCTTTTTTATATTTATTCACATACAATATAGAGAATATAAAATATAGTTTTTTTTATACAACGCAAACATAATCTCTTACGAGATTTACGGTGCATCGGAATATGCCGTATCTTAGTTTTAAGCAAATTATTATATTAGTTATGAATACAACACTTTAAAAACATAATATTCTTAGCCTTTTTGCCAACGAATGTCAATGAAATTTCAATTATACCTTCCTATTCAGTTAGTTTAAATGTGAAAGTTTTGAAGTAATTATTACTTAGTTATTCAAGTTTTCTAATAATTATTAATAGGATAAGAACTGGCGACCGGCTTAAAAATCACAATCGAATTTTAAATATTTTTTTAAGTTTTACACTGACCCCGAGCTTCATGGAGTCACAGCCCCGAACGCAGCTGGGAACATACGGAGATGAGACAGGGAGATAAAATAGAATAATAACGATATTTATTTAGTTTGTGGGATAAAACAATAATATTTTTAAAATAGTTTAAAAAATGTTATTTTCAATCTTCAGGATTTTATTTATTTAAAACTTTAGTATAAAAAATATACAAGCCATATGGTATTATCTACCAGTCAATTATAAGACCAAGCAGAAATAACATTGTGATGTGATAAAGTGCATCTAATAAATAGAAAACTCATTCACACAAATAAATTAATACGAAAAATGAATAAACTGTTGCTCATTCCAATGGTAGGGCTTCGTCAAAAAGTTTGCATCCTTCGATGCCGTCGACTGCTCCCCCTGGCGAGATACGTGACCCATTTAAATCTTTAAGCCATCGATTAGGTGTTGCTATGCCAGTTCGAGGAACTAGCCAAGTCTCTAGAGTGTGAAGATTGTTATAACGATTCTGAATAATTTACCCTTTTTTTCACTTTTATTATTGAAATGAAAACATTTTAGCGGCGTTGTGCACGTTTTGTGATGGCAAAAAAATGTTAAACTTGCGTCAGGACATGTGACATCGAAAATTCGTAAGACGTCAAAAATTTACAACGTTAATATTCAAGTTTTCACTCCTGCCGGCACTCCCTGAGAACAATTCGTTTTTTTTATTAAGCAGGCAAATAGTAATGTAGTCTACCTGATAGAAAGTAGTCACTGGAGTCTATGCACGACTGCAACCACCAGGGGTCAACGGTCCTGCAACACTTTTGCTGTCTTTTGCCACTTCACCCTGTAATTACACTGCCTCTCTCACCCTTCAAACCGGAACAAAATAATGTAAGCAAGCGGCAGAAATTGTATATTACGTACTATTAATATTAATACAAGTAACATATACGTACATCATATTAGTACGTTATGCAATTACTAGCAGCGTATAGTATTTACTAAATACTGTCTGCGGAGTAATTCAGCATTGGAATAGGAGCAACTCTAAACCACACACGAATTTTCGAAAAAACCTGACTAAAAATATTACTCTGCACTTAGTCCGCGAAAAAACTTTGATATGCACAAGTTTACAACTCCCCAAGCATGTTTTACTGGAAGCTAAAAAACACCGCACAGGAGCACATTACAGTTCCCAACTGGACTTAGCAAAACATCATTAGCGAAGTTAGGCACTAAAAACTTTCATATTAATCGTAAATAGAAGTGAAGTTGGCGCTGTAAAAACGTACGCTGCCGAATGGTGGCGCCACTTACGTTTCAATTCCGAAAATTTAATTCGGCGGCAAGTTTGTTCGGCAAAAATGCGGCGGCGCTAGTGCGTTCCAATTTCAAATTTATTGGGAAACGTCGTAGTCACTAACGAACCTTTTTGTAACACATACGGGGTGCTAAAATAGAAAGTAAACGACACACACACTCGATGGTAAATATTGTATATCGACTTTTTGAAAGAGACGTTCGGGTAATTTTTGTTACGCAGCATAACATCATTCAGTCAGGGTACCGAAACACTGAAATAAAAATTATTTGTCGTAAGTGGCCTTAAAAAGTCACTATATAAGTAGAAATGATGCTTTATAACACAAATGTGGTATAATTATACCACATTTAGATAAATAGATTTTGATGTAAAGCATCATTTCTGATATATCATCATCATTGCTGATATTCATCTATTAATCATATTCAAATGTCTAAATTGTGAAATATAGTTAATAAACTATTATATTTAACAATTTAGACATTTTAGACAGTAAAATATGTTGCACTATATTTTACTGAGTCACTCGGTATACAATAGAACAATACTTTAATCAGGTGTTATCAAAATTATTGTCTCAAAAATGTAGTCAAGTATTTTCGTTACAAAGTTGGCAGATTTTCTTTGTAAGGTTTGAAAATTTCATTTAGTTCAATGGCAAATGGCAGGCTCACTAACGAAGCTCTTTGTTACACCTGCGGGACCTGCACACGTGAAGTGTGGACACGGCTTTACTACGTTAGTCAGAGAGCACTAAATTACAAAAATAAAAGATAAAAAAAATTAAAGAAATAATTATACAAATACAGTATAAAGAGTAAAATAAAAAAATAAAAAACAGGCAATAAAAAATATACAAATATAGACTTTATCCTTTGACGGGGTTGACAGAGTCAATGGTTGCGAAACCCGACAGATTGCTAGCCCATTGCTTATGACACTTTTACAAAAGATAAAGATAAAAGATATTTTATTTGCACGTGTAAATCAATCTGGCAATACAATCTGCGCGGTATGTTTTTGTTTCCCCCAGACCAGCGTAGAAAGATTTAAATGTAACGTTTAAGTTAATGGTCTGACGAATAAATAAATGAAATTAAAGAAAAATAAAAGCGTCGGCGCTTGTTAAAGTATTTTGTTTGATGACGAACAACTTCCAAATATTTGGCCTTAAATGATTATCAATTTATTATCATTCGTTCATTTTCTTAGACATCAATTAAATAGTACTCTCATCTCATTTGAGCGTTTTATGAACTGCCTGTCACAGACATGATAGGGATCAATACTGTCGAATGAGATTTTTTCGCCGTGTGTTTCGTAGCTTTGAGAATTATAATCACAAAAATTTGAAATAGTGTCTGTGGAGTTTTAATTTTGGAATGAACATTTTATTTTTACTATTTAAAAAAAAAACTTATTTCCTTGGTGAAGTTTAAAAGCCGCATCACGTCTTTCTAACTTGATGGTGACACAAAACCTGGCGCAGCCATTATTTTAGGCTTTGCTGACCATTCTCTCGTTACCTGGCCAGATTTATAAAAAGGCTCCGTGGAACCGGCGGGAATTTCATTTGTCCCGGCCTGCGACAGACTGCAGACGGGTTTGATTTAAAAAGTTAAAAGCGTTATGTACAAAGTTAAACGTATAAAACTAAATGTGCTCTTGACTGCACAATAAATAAAAATGTACATAAAATTATAATACAAGCATCCAAACACGAAAACTATGCATTAAGAGAATTATGTGTGTAGAGGAAGCGAGTGAGATTTGTCAAGTGGCAAATTGAAGTACCTGCCATCGTCTACCCCTATTGGAACAGGCGTGTTATATATAATTATATATGTATTTGTGTATTATAATTTTTTTTACTGATTTTTCAAGAAGATAAAGTTATAGCTAAGTGATTGGCATAGTCATTTTGCAGAGTGTGGAGCCGCGGAAACAGCTAGTTATAGTCAGTTTTAGAAGTTCTAATACGGTGTCTTCTGAAAGTCGATTTTAATGATTCTGTCGTCTTTGTAAGTCATTTGGACATATTATGTGAGTGTTTGGTTTAATATATAAACGGGTTGTATTATATATTATATATTAAGTATAGACGTTTCATAGAAAATTTTGTAACAATCAAAACCTGTCCGCATATTTGAAGAAGCCAAAATTTTGACACAAAAATCGAATAGATACGCCGCATTTTTACCCAAAATTTTCAACCATACATCGGGGAAAAAATGCAGACATTTTCCAATATCGCGTCTGAAATAATATGTACAATTATTGTTTTAATATTCTGTATTGCTGGTATTTTTTTGTGTAATGTTCATTATTTTATTGATAAAGATTTGTATATCACACCATAAAAATATATGAAATTAATGAAATAGAACAATACAAATTATATATACACTTCAAAAAAATTTTATTTTATTTTTTACGGAACTGAGTTTTGAGTTTTAGAAAGTTGAAACAACTGAAAATGTGTCTCGGGAATGTGCTTGATTAGGGAGAAAGAGAGAGTCGAGAGGAGAAAAAGTAGTTTAAAGGATATATATAATAATCCTAAGTTTATCCTAAAAACAAATAACCTTTTATGAATTGTCCCAAACATAACGCAAATATTTTATCATGTCTCCGAGAAAACATCTGAATAAGTCGTCAGCTAAGCTAAGCTCGATCAAAGCGCTCGTGTCAACTCCGAAATTAATTCCAGTTTGTATAAGTCATTTTTGTGCTGAAAATTAAACATTCCCCTTTTAATTTTTAACATGGCACAGATTTTTGTCTATTATCTGTACTGTAGAGGTAATATTTACTCATTTATGTAGCAAACAACGCTGCTTTACAAGAGCGCGCGACGTATTCTTGATTTATAAATTCTTCTGTTTTGAAAAAAATAATCTAGACATATATTTCAATTACTAGAATTTTGAGATAAAAAGTGTTTTCCGTGTCATATTCCGTCCAGTAGATTTTGCGTGAAAGATTAACAAATACACAAACATCCTCCCAAACTTTCGCATTTATAATGTTAGAAAGACTACGTTTAAAACCAAAATCTAAATATGTGATAGATTTTCGGTAAAGTGTACAACAAGAAAAACTAGTTGTGGAATATTGTAAGAAAGTCTAATTAAGAAAACTAAAAGTGTAGATGGATCATTAGACGAAGATTTAAAGTTGGTTGGAAAGTCCATTAAAAAAAAAAAAACTCAATCATTAAACGACCATCATTAAAAACTATAATTTTAAAACAACTTTTGTTAAGAAATGATCACCACAAACTATGTATGGACTCATTTCTATGTATCATTTTCGATGAGTCCAAAATATAATTTCATTATTGTTATGTCTCTGAAAGCATTGTCATTATCACATTAATTTCACTGACAGCCTTCGCCTAAAATAGTCATCGAAACAGATAAATTACATCAGTATAATTTTTTTCATAGTGGAACTTTGATACTCGTATATAAAACTTTTATGCGTTATTCGAAGTGGAATCCATACAAAATGTATATAACAATATAAAACGCCCCCTCTTTTATAACGTGTGTCAACTTAAGATAAAACAAAAACAACTTTATTCGTTTACACACATTCAAACAATAACGACAAAGTAACTTTTCTATTTAATCCCGCCCAGGGGTGTGGTTTTATCAAAGTTTAAAGTTAAGGAGATGGCACGGCCCAGATAGACGTAATACGCGAAGTTTGGTAAGGTGTTTTCTCCGAGGACTGATGAGAATGATACAGAGCTAAATAAAATATATAAAATATATTTATTTCAGGCTACACGCCACATATTCACACAACTGACAAGCACAAATGACGTAAAATATAAATAAACACTCAAATACAATAAAGCAAAATATTACAACAATACCTAAATCAAAATATAGCGAAGAGTAATGAAAAATGTAGGTTTATTTTTAATTGAAATATATTTGTTGTGTTAAGAAATCATCGGGATAATTATAGACTATGTTTACACCCTTATAAAACGGCATTACTCAGTAAATGGCACCTAAAATTTGTAACAAAAATCCGCAACAACAAATTAAAGATCAGAATTTAAATTTATTTAAAAAGCCCCTCAAGTC
Source organism: Plodia interpunctella (assembly GCF_027563975.2). Lineage (NCBI taxonomy): Eukaryota > Metazoa > Arthropoda > Insecta > Lepidoptera > Pyralidae > Plodia > Plodia interpunctella. The sequence goes on along the minus strand of NC_071308.1, from coordinate 2,596,555 downwards.
CTTGCTGATTGATAAATGTCATTATAATTTGATTTTTTAAATGATAGATTTAGATTAAAATTTAGTTAATTCAATTACTTTTATTTATTTGATTTTGTTTTGTGTGATGATAGCAAGCTCTCCTCCATTTTCATGCCCGTGGACGGTGAAACATGTTGTATTAAGTTTTTCATTTAACACCACATTGTAAAAAAAATTGTAAACTCATGTTTTTGCAAATAAATAATCTTTGTCTTTATTATATAGTAACTTTATTAATTGAATAAAGAAACAAGTTATATTTTTGGTGCGAGTTACAGAATCATTGGTTTAATCAGAATTTAAGACTAGATAAGTCACAAAAAAGTGAAATTTTATATAGAATTAGGTTTCTTTGTTTGTGACAATTTACACACAGAATAAATAAATTTATCTTTAAATTTTGAAAACATCCAATAATGTCTAATTGATCTCAAACGTCTAAAGGTACCGTATAATATTAGCCGAGATATGGAGTGGTCATATTCTCAACCAAACGCCTCTAAAAGGACACTAAATTCGACTAAATAAGTAATTGATAAATGCAGTGATATTTTTGCACCTATTAAACATACAAACTACCATAAAACATTTTTTCACGAGCGCTCAAACAAGACAAACGTTTGTCGTAGCATTTCGTAGCACTCTTGTAGCTAGCTCGTAGCACCACTCGTAGCCGCTACAAAGTCAGTTTCCCACTCGCTACAACAGATGTCGCTACTAGTTTCTTATTGAAATGAAACGCACCTTTAGTTTCGCAACACTATGTAAAATATTTGATAGTATTATCAATATCGGTATGCATCAACAAAATAAATGATAACTTATGTTATGTTATATGTACAGGAATTGTATTTAGTACGCTGCGGGCGCCCGTGGCAGACGCACGAATGAACGGGAGGCTTATGCGAATTTTCGGAAAAAATCGTAACAACACGGGGCAAAAATAAAGTAAATCGAAAACATATTACATTTTTTCATAGTTCAGTGCAAAGTGTGATTATTTGGGATTAGGATTCATATTGTGTTATCATTTTAAATAATAATTTGATAGAGTATTTGAAAATGGTAAGTCATTTTTCAATTATCAATAGGAATAAATAATAATGAGTATGAACTATTGTGACCGATAAAACATTTTAGTTTTATTTAAAAATATTTTATGTGGAAAAATATTTTATATTCACATATCGTTCAGTGCATAGTGTATTTATTTGGGAAACCGATTCATATTGTTTGTGTTTCATGTTAAATAATTTTGAAATATTTGTTTCAAGCCAATGCGATTTACTGATATCTAAACTTTTACATTTAAACAAAATCTTCGTCTCGTGATTTGTCCCTATGTATATATTGATATGCCCCGTGGTGGACTAAAAAACGTCAGGCCGGTGGTGGCTGGTCGTAAAATCACAACACTGAGACTTAAAGGTATACTTTGCAACCTAGATTGCAACTGTGAACACGCTCAGTTGACGGAGAAAGAGAGAGAGAGACAGATATATAAAATAATACGGAACAAAATATAACTAGTCTTTGTAAGTTTTTTATTTATTAGTCACGATTTGAGATCTAAATTATCATGAGATAATAGTTTAAACGAGTTTCATTTGGCATTTCTTCTCAGCAGTGGTCACTTCTCGTATGACAATTATTTAGAATATGACGTGAAAAAATACATGTGAAGGCCTAATTTCTGAATTAATGATTTGAACTGATTGAATTTAGTCTGGCATTATTCTGCTATCCGTTACGTGCGCGATCGCGACGACAGCGTACAGATTAAAATCAAAGTTGACTGGTGCAACCGACCCTAGAAGAAACTTCAGAGTTGAACACAGACGTCCCTACAATATTTATGAGCGCCATTTCCTTTCAATCAAACGTAACGACCTCCGTCAAACAACAATATGTAATTGAAAAATCCATATGCTTTCAACCGATTACGTCAATCAAAGTGAGGGTTCGTGATCCATCAATCGGTTTCATTTCTTGTTTCAACGAAATATTGTACATTCAAAATAAATATACTCTTGTGTATTTATTACAGTATAATTACGGCTTGTTTTATCGCTTGATGATAAAGTAACTGATAGTTTATATGTAACATATCTAGTTATATACATATATCTAGTTACATGGCTAGTTGACGTATTTTGTTTTGATGACTGTTGGAAGGCCTTTATTATATTAATAGAAACACCAGTGATAAAAATACTGTGATAATGCCAATGCTTTCAAAGATGTGACAAAAATAGAATCACACATTTTTGGACACGTCCTAATGCTCCATACTACATGACACGAACAAGTGACGTCACAACTCGGTAAAATGTTCGCAAAGGCGAAAAGCTGTTTGTTCGACAGCTACATTAAATATTACGTTTATGGTTATTCATGTTAGTTTTTTTATGAACAAATTTTGTTTCTTATGATGGTTGAGTTTGTCTTTATAATTTCATACCTTTTGAAAATGGACTTTAGAGCATTTAGTGACCTTTTCTATGTACCTATTATATTTTTTTAATTAAAAAAAATATTAAGAAAATTGACTCTCCAACCATCTTATCTGCAGTTACCAATGTATCTGCAGCTTCGTATTAGCTGTATTATTACATCATATTGATCCTAATCCTACAATATATATATTAGTAGAATGTGATAAAACAGACCTGTACTAAGTAGGGTAATTTTTTAACATGATAATATCTGCACAAATTTATTGAACTGACATGGATGATGAAATTTGGATACCGACCAAAGGATTGGACACGTCTTGTGTAGATTGGCAAATTACGTAGGGCAAATAACAAATGCCGTTCCCGATTGGCCCTGGAAGTACAGGAAATCGAAGATGCTATGAGCGAAATAGAGACGAAAAAGTAGGCAAGCAGACCCTGGGCTTCGAGCCTTCGACGCTCAACGTCTAAGGAAGGAACCGAGAAAACGCTTAGATGAGAACACTAGCGGCCAATATATCGGGGTTAGTATCTTCATAAGTCCATTAATTCACCGCTAATTGCTGGAATGACTATATCTGAAAAAGATCAAGACTGTAAGAAGTCTTTGTCTAAAATTTACAAGGTAGCAAAACAACTGGTTATCTAAATGGCTATATCGTTAACCGACCACATTTTAACATCACTGGACAGGCAAAATTACAAGTACACTCACGGTTAAATAAAAAAACAAGCACTTAACAAATCTTTAATTGAAATAAATCAGTTTACCAACTAAACAAACTTAACATTATATTTTATTAAAAACGGGGTCGGCTCGGGTAAAACTATAACAAATTATGCATGTAAATCTTCCTCAGATATCACACTTTCTATAGGTGAAAACCGTACATAAATTCGTCCGGTAGTTTTTGAGTTTATCGCGTTCATACAGACGCGACTTCTTGTTATAATATGAAAATATTTTTTTAATGTTTTTTTGATGATGCATATACTGAACATTTCCTCGAACCTGTAATATATTTGTAGTTCCGGTACTTAGTATTATATTATATTGTACCGGAACCCCAAAAAGGCCCGTCAATAGTGTATTGGTATTCACCTACTCGGATGGTTGGTTCACTAAAGCATAGCACCGAGATCGCTTTCAGAGCCCCTATAGGCCCCCTCCCTTTCAGTCTTTTGTCAGGCCTGCTCACAATTAATATCCGACGTATTGTGTACGCTTATGAAGTTATTGATACGTTGATATTGCTATGGACGGAAAAATAAATGGGTGCATAGATTGTTTTACCGGGCGAATACTGGACAGTATTCGCCCGGATTCTGCACAAACAATCCATCAATTTGTTGGGTTCGCGTTGGACTGTTTGGGCAAATACTAAGCGTTAACACATGCATAGTGTGTAATACAAAAGATAATATTGTTTATCTGAGAATAGCGTGTGTTCTGCTATAGTGTGTGGTTCCGCCCTAGAATAGGACCACTCTATATCATCCCGTGGATGTAGTACGAGGCGACTAAAGGACACATAGCCGAAGCAGCTGATAAGCAACAATATAATTCTCAAGGACTTCAAGCAGGCGGCCTGTTGTGTAATAACAGCCGAATCTTCAAAATGTTAAGGTTATATTTTACGCTGATTCCGGGATTAACGGCATCACAGCCTCGAACGCAACCGGGAACGAACAACGTGAGACAGAGATTGTTGTACAGAATCCCATAAACGTCCCACCTAAAAAGAAAATCGATGTATAAATAAATAAAACATACTTAGAAGAAGCATCGAATGAAATCTTCCCGGGTTATTTTTCGGCGATTTCAAATTAGGGTTTTTTCATGAAAATCTCTTCATGTGATTACGCTATAGGGTCGAGTGAAAAGACCTTTCAGACCCTTGGATTTGTTGAGTGTATGTATTTTGTCGTTTCGAGTGGTCTTTTGGCTTATTTTAAAACCTGTCCTTTGAAAACACACTAAGTAGTAGGGAAAACCCAATATCCTAATGCATACTTCGGATAAATTAATTGAGTTTACAAACATGTCGAACAGATAAATTGGATTAACGTCTGAAGTAAAAAAATAAATACATTAGAAACTGGTTTGTTGAATATAATTATTTTTTTTACATATAGGCTGCATAAATGCATATTTAAACCATTTCTCGTTTAAGATATGGCTAAATCACTCTAATAATAAATACAACGTTCAGGATAAAAAGGTTCGTTTCATTAATAAAAAGATATTTTCTCATGGTTCTGACACAAAAAGAACTGGAAGGAGAATCGATGTGTCATCAAGCATATTATGCATGCCAGTGATCGTATAAACGACTTAAATTTTTAATTCACGTCTTTGGAGAAAAGGCTGCGGTGAAGTTTGTTCTTCTTAACCTGCGCTTTGGAAGTCGGCGGTAGATATTAGTTTAAGTAATTTTCAGAAGTCAATATGTGACGTAGGTATATCATCTTAAATTGAATAAAGAGTTTCGAATTTAAATTTAATGATAAAGTATAGTCTAAGTGAAGTCAGTAAATAATTAAATATTTTTGCGAAAAAATATCAGACAACGTTGTGTCCTTATTAACAATTCCGATGAAATTACTCGAGTGAAAACGAAAAAAAAAAACATTTCGGAAATGATATCTTATTCATTTCTTAAATAACACTTAGAAGGGGAGGTGATTGATATAGAATATCTTAGTGAGATTCGTCAAAACGTCCCCCTCCCCTCTTCGAAATGCGACGAAAATATGAACACAAAAAAAAATATCTTCTTCGTAACCTTTTTTATAATTTTGCGACATAAATTTGTCGTGGATAAATGGTCCGCACGTGATAGGGCAAAATTCTGGTAAAATAGTGACAGTTGAAAAATTGTGCCATTATAAATAATGTAATGATGTGTAGGGTGGTTGTACTACTGGAACGATTTTGTTGACTCAACCGTATTTACACGACTGCGCGAAAAAAGAGTGTTATATTTTCAGGATTCATCAAAATAAAAAAAATATATATTTACTTTACATATTACAATTTGACATATAAAGCTACTGTTCTGTTCATGTAAGAATTTATTTATAGATACCATTGATTTAACTGTTTATTGGATTTGACGTTTGGTTTGCGTGTTGGAGACGAAAACGTAGAAAAGCGGATCCAGGACTCCGACTGAAACCTAGAATACGCTCAGATTAAAGCGAATAACACTTTATTTTAGAAAAATACAAGTCACACACAAAATGGGTTTCGTTCAGCATTGTGTCTTAGCGTGAACCGGGACGCTGGCAGTTTCGCGAATAACAAAGTATAAACTAAAATTTAAAACATTAAAACCAAAAAAAGGAAAGAAAAAAATCTAACATTTTTATTATAAGTTGTAAAAAGATTATATAACACATCGGCCATCTTCACTGTGTGTCAGTTAACAAACAAGTTGTAGCATCTTGATGGAGGATGTGGGAACGCGAGTCTTGACTGCACCATGTGGAGAGCTTGTCAAACACAACGATACGACTACAGGGCAGCTCAAATAGTGCGTGCACTATTTTCTACAATCATGGTCGTTTAACTACTAAAAACTGGCGTGTGGTTCCGCCCTAGAATAGTACCACTCTGTATCCCTTCGTCCATGAACGGCGACTATAGGACTCATAGCCTAACTGCTATTAGCATTCCAAATATAGTAAATATTTATCAAAATTATTAATTACTAACCCCTCGTCCCGGCTTCGCTCGGGTAAAACCATATATCACTCCTGAAGTTTTCCCCTATCTCTGTGTCAAATTTCATCAAAATTGGTTCAGTAGCTTTTGAGTTTATTAATTAGGATTCGATATACATGACTGGATTTTTATTGCAGTAAATAAAAGCACTCATAATAACAATGCAATGTTCGCGCATTCGCGTCGACATATGTCTGAGTTCGGCGACAGTGTGGAGCTGCTATAAAACTCGACTGAGCACTAGCGTTATACTTGCGGGTGTGTAAATTCCGGAGTCCGGAATTCTGATAAATATGATTCTACAAGAAAAAATCATAGATATAGAAAGGGAAAAAATCTCTTCTAAATTCACCAGTAAACCGATGCGTTAATAAAGTTTAACCTTTTTTCTCAGTTTTAAACATAATATTGTTTTGGAATGCGGTAAATTACCGTTATCATAAAATTATCGTAAATATATCCATGGGTAAAACTAGTATACAACTGACATAAACTAAACGCACACAGAATTCCGTTTGCGAAGCCGGCAAACCTATAATTCTTCGGTTATCCTGTACGTCTCATCAAACTTTCACGGTATTTTTACGCAACACATCGAGAATTCTCGATTCGCACACTTCAATATTATTGGAAATACTCGGACCCGAATTGCTACTTTAAACGCTGGTAAACAAAAGCACAAACTAAATAATTTTTCTCTTTTTTATCATACTTATTTATGTGACGATGACAACAATTGCCAAAGACATTCTAAAATTTTTGTGAATTTAGAATGTCTTAGACAGGCTCTAAAATTTTTGTGAATTTGAGCAAATCACAAAAAAAAAACACTTCGTGTAATAATTTTAATTTAAGTAAATACTTATTTTTCGTAAAATAAAATTAATTCAAACAAACATAAATGGAAATTAAAATCATGCAAGATATATTTAGTTTTCTCTTTTCTTTCCGTATGACAAGGAATATGATTTTAAATGTGAGAATAAGTAACATTGCTTTTAAAAATAACACTTGCCAACTCAGAAAGTCGTACGCGAATATAAGCCCGTAGATTCTGAAAGTAAATTATATTATATTACGTGTACGTATTTTCAGTATAGTAGCGACTTAGTTCATAGAGTATATGATCGGTGGCTTATTTATTTATAGAAGCTTTACACGAATGAAATAATATAACTTCTCCTTGAATACTCATAAAAGTATTGAATTACTGAATTAAAATATTGAAAAGCTTAGGTACAATCAACAGCACATCAACGTATCCAAATTTATTGCAAACTCGCCGCTATTACCGCGTCAAGCAGCGTTACTTCATGTACCTGTTGTTTCATTTCTATCGATGGTAGGAAAAAAAAACACCGAAGGATTTCTTTCGTGTTGAGCAACAGACAAAGAAAAAATACGAAATGAGTCTCTCATTATTATGTGTTGGTACTGGTTGTTTTGTTATAATATATATTGTATACTGTAGGCGTATGTTCCATATTATTTATTTTTAGGGTTATCTGTATGACCCAAATGTTGACTGTTAGATAACGCTTTTAGCATTAAGTCAAGGTATCGTACCAACTATCATAAATATATGTACTCTTGCGCAATAATGCTAAAGTAAATAAAACGAGCAAAAATTAAAAAAGAAACCCGTCTGTACTGGAAAAACAAATGCATTTCACAAAGTCCAATTGCGTTGCACAGGCGCCATGTTTGTTTTTAACGGCACCCAACTAAGAACACTCGAGCAGCCAGGACGAATGTAACGATACCTTAATTATGTAAATCAGTTCAGCGGTTTTGGAGATATGAGATTATAAAGAATATCATATGATCTATGCATACGAAATACGCGCGAAAAATAATACCCTTCCCTTGCAGTCGGGTAAAAATACCTTACTAAAGGAGTCTGAAATGATTCTCCGACAATTGCTTCGTTTACGAACGTTTCGTCCACAGAATGTTTCGACATCTGGCTTTAGAACGACAGAAACCTTCGTCTACGAACGATTCGCCGACAGAATGTCTCCTCTATTCTCGCAATTGTTGGAGAACCGTTTCAGACTCTACTAAAGTCTAAAATCACTGATCTGAATTAAATAGTAAAAACTTTTACAATATAACCTTCAATATTAAACAGCTCATACCTATAATGTGCCGTGTGGTTGTATTTCTATAGACGGAACAATAAATATATGTAATAACAATAAATATATGTAATATAAAAGAAAATTTAGTAGATATTGCTTTTTCAAGGTTGGCGAGCAGCTTACAAAAGGGACATATAGCCTAGGCAGCTCATAGGCATCAATCGCATTCCTATAGAGCGGTTGCAAAGTCGATCGATAATCGAAAGCGGTTGATAGCGGAATCTATGTTCATAGTTTTACTGTTTTATTTTTCACGCTAAATGGCATCGCGGCGTCACAGCCTCGAACGAAATGGGAAACTTGCGGGGATGAGAGGGTTTAAACTGCCGAAATATTTTACCCTTTTCGTATTTAACGTGTCTCAATATGTCTCATCTAGTTTATTCTATCTTCTGTCAATGAAACCGCCTCTAACGAGGGAGAATATATGCGCATATATTTTGTAGTGCTCGATTGAATGCCACTGTGGCCCGATTTGTAGGATTATACTGTAGCTGGTTGTCAATCTTGGAGAGAGAGAGAGATATATATATATATATAGTGGTAAAGTGCTTGCCTCTCTGAACCGAGAGGTCCCGGGTCCTATCCCCGATCGGGTCAAGATGGAAAATCATCTTTTTCTGATTGGCCCGTGTCATGGATGTTTATCTACATATGTATTTGTTATAAAATATAGTACCGTTGAGTTAGCATCCCATTACACAAGTGTCGAACTTACTTTGGGGCTTGCTCAATCTGTGTGATTTGTCCTAATATATTTATATGATGCCATGGGGTTCCGACAGCTTGGAAATCTCCAGGCAAATTAACTTTAAACAACTAACTTTTGGATATCGTTAATTTTTTCACACATTTGATTTTCCCGGTTGTTTCCTCAGCCACAAAACATTGAAGTGGGAAGGTTGGTTTTCGAACAATGTCTTCACTATTATACTTCAGATTTCATTCAAGTCAAAGCTAAGCCTCGATCGGGTTTATAGAATATGCAAGTGGTAGATAAATCGGTAACTTACTTTAATCAATATTATTCTGAATAATGACAGAAATCATTCGTGTAGCTATTACGTTACTTCCTACCAGGCAGTCAAAATATGTCTCTTTTTAATTATTAAACACCCATAACGCCTTGACTAACTGGTATTTTATATTAATTTTAATATCAAAACTTTCTTCGCTGATACTGTAGTTAGTTTTCAAAGGAATAGGTGGGTGAATTTCACGAGCGTTTAAAATTCTGCCGCGGGCTGTCACTAGTGTTTATTAAATTATACCATACACAGTAATCAATTTAATTATCCTATTTTATAATAAGTAAAGTACTGGTACAATGTTAATTCTATAAATGTTTAATTTAAAAAAAAATAAAATTAATTCAAGTAAAAAATGCGACACTTTCAAACTGTCGTGAAACTCACCGGGTGAATTTCACGACTGCTTGAACGCGGCGTGTAGCGTTTCATTAGTGTCGCACATTTTTTGAATAAAGAATTATTATTTTTTAATTCATCATTTATAAAATAACATTGTACCAGTACTTTACTTATATATAAAATAGGATAATTAAATTGATTACTGTGTATGGTACAATTTAATAAACATTAATGATAGCCCAAGGCGGCGTTGAAAACGCTCGTGAAATTCACCCACCCGGTGCCTTAAATGTTTTCTCGATTTATAATATTTTTTTGTTGTATAGTTAGCGAATCAAATATAATTTTAAAACAAAATTTCGTCACCAGCACCGGCTGATGAACACGACCGATGTCCAAATGGTTATCGAAGTGTCACACACAACTCGTCCATCCGTAATATTTTTAAACGGCTTTCGGCGAAATAACTGTATTCTGATATATCTTTAGTGGAAAACCGTTGAAGCTTCCATTTTATACGCGTCGAACTCTTGATAAATTACGTGTACAGTCAAAAGTTACCCGGTGTCCTAGTTAAACGATGAAACTAGGCATGACGCTGTGCGTATTTGAGTAATTACGACAACAACATATACCACAAGTAAAGCATTTGACATTCAAACAAATAAATATATGATAATGTCACGTAAATAACTGATTATATGACAAAGACATAATGTGATCCCTATTCGTCATATAAACGTTTTAAATTTTGTATTTAAGTAATTTTACTACGATAGTCGAATTCTAACGTTTTCACAATCAAATTATATGTTTGAGATTGTTATTAAAACATTTGCTTAACAATGGCTTATGGTTTTAAGTTCAATTAAAATGCGCAAACTTCCCCTTTTATAAACGTTTCAAAATCAAAATCAATCAAATAATTTGTGGCCGTCCAAATCAAAAGGGACCTTATGGCGGCTAGCACTTAGGTTTATTGCCGTTGTTGGAATACAAAACAACGGCAATAATGGCATAAGTGCCGAGCGCCATAAGGTCCCTTTTGATTTGGACGGCCATATTTATTTATTAATTAGGCCTTTACAGGCCCTTTTTCACGTCGTATTCTAAATGAAACAATATTTACCAAAGCTACAAACTACTAGTTTGTAATTTTATTATAAACGTTATGATGGCGTTATAAGAAGACATGTAGGTGCACTGCGCCGCGTCAAGTTGCCTTGCCGCGTGTGTCGCTCATCCAGGACCTCGGGTCAAAAGTTAGAAACCGCTCGATTTAACTTCCTACGATTATACATTTATGTGTCGGTTAACTTCGAGGCTTTGAGTATTAATGTGGTATCAAATATTGATTTTGTACTCGTACATTCCATGTTTAATTAACAAACGAATATTGATATTGCTTTGGCATAATTGGACGACCTCGGTGGCGCAGTGGTAAAGTTATTGCCACTGAACCGAGAGGTCCCGGGTTCGATCCCCGGTCGGGTCATGATGGAAAATGATCTTTTTCTGATTGACCCGGGTCTTGGATGTTTATCTATATATGTATTTGTTATAAAATATAGTATCGTTGAGTTAGTATCATACAGGTCTCGAACTTATTTTGGGGCTAGCTCAATCTGTGTGATTTGTCCTAATATATTTATTTATTTATTAATGATTGTAGATTGGTAGATCGAATGATTAATTGAATATAGATACGGGACACAGACACAGGGACAGGACAGCAGAGGGTGGCGTACGCGAAGATAGGTCTATGCTCAGCAGCGGACAGAAAAGAACTAAAATCACGATGATGATAATGATGGGACACAGTACGGTCCATTTATTTGAATCTGTCGCTGACGTTTCTATGGTGTCGCTGGCTTTATAAACGAAAATATTTCATTTTCGTTCATTCTCGGTAATAATCGCGGCTTTGAGATAGCGAGAACCCGGGTTCAGCGTAAAAAAAATACCTTACAGTTTTCAAGATTTGTTTGTGATTTTACGACATGCCGCTTAACATACGTCAACCCTCTTTGGTAATGTTATTGTTGCCTATTTGCTGTCAAGGCTATTGTCCCTTAGTTGCCTCGTACGACATTCATGTGAGGGTATAAAGTGGTTCTATTCTAAAGTGGGATCACACTCCGCTAAATTTATAATTAATTAACTAATTACAGAGATTTGTGGAAAAAACAACGGAAGTCCTTTGCCCAGCAGTGGAACATGGCGACTAAAGAAAGGTCGAGTAAAGTATAAAATATCAAAGACCTGGAACAAATATTACTGTAATATTCCGCGATAAAATACTCAAGGAAATCTCACATCTTAGGGAGTGAAAAATGGTCACGCTGCGAACCCACGCTGAGCCGGGAAGAAAGAGACGGCAAGACATATTACACCTATTGTCATCTATATACAAATGTATTTATTTCTGTAAGCATAGTAGATATGAAAATGGCTTGTAATTTATGTTTGTTTGATTTGTTGTTACCGAAAAATCTATGATAATGTGGGTTGTCATTGCTCTAAAAATGCAAATTACGCCATTTTATCTAAACGACGCCCGCGCAGGTTGAAGTTAATAACATTTTTGATAGACGTAAAATCGACAAATTGTCGAATATGTGACGAAATTTTTATCTTGCACAAAGTATATTGATGACACCTCTTTGCGTCAGATTGAATGCACTACTTGTCGCTTAGATTAAATGGTGTATATAGCGTTTTTGGACAGGTTAAAGTTAACGTCAACATAGACAGGTGCAACGCATCCTAATGATGAGTTGCAGTCAATTTCAGCGTTGACTTTAACCTGCTCGTCGCTGACATTTAGGTAGACAAAAAAGGCGTTTTTCTGCGCACGTTAAAGTTAACGCAACCTAAGTAAGAAAAACAACAGATTGCATTATTAGGAGATTGCCAATTCCCTGACAAAACCTCAAGACATTACTAGTTTAGACATACACCTGTATAAATGTCCCACACATATCACTTTCCACACTGCGGCGGCACACGCCGCTAATTCCAAAACCGAATGTAGGTCGACACTACATCACAAACACTATTTGCAATAAAAACGGACACAATACAGAAGCTTACAACTGTCATAATTGTTATGTATACAGGCAAATAGTTCACAAAGAAATATTGAATCAATTTGTTTGCCGATCCTAACGGGACATGGTCGTATAAATCATGTATGACTGTGAAATATTAGCGTCCGGAACGCAACTCTTTGCTAGGCTATTGTGACGGCGAATGCGATTTGCATTGTCGGTAGATTAGTTTTTGGTTGTAACGGCTTGTGTTTTCCGCCACTCAAATCCGTATAAAGTGTGAGGTGCGTCAATCAAAGACAAGCTTTTAACAAGTGCTTTTCCAAAGCGGCTCGCGAATTTTATACAATTCAGTACACGTGGCACAACATTTTTAATAATATAAAAATTGATAAACAATAAGTTTTACTGTCATCCTTATTTTATCATACTTATTATTTATTCGCCAACCAATCGTTATAATGATCTTAAAGTAATTTGTTATACCTAATAGTACTTATCTTTTGTAAGATATCCCTTGTCAATATATTTTTATACAATTTCGCGTTGTACTAGATTTTAAGACTATTAATACATAATTTGTATTATTTACCACAAATCTAGAATTTTAATTGTAGTATTTGTGAATCGTTATCGATTCAAGATATTCTAAAATTCACACAAAACCCTATTGAATATTTTGCAGTAAGACATAATCGAACTCCATCGAACATAGTACTGCCGAAAACCTATTCCAGTACAAATATCGGTCACATATCATGTTCATTGCACCATATCTCGAACGTGTCCATAGCTTCGAACGTTTAGACGCGACGACAAAATTGGCTGTCCTCTACGCGAAATAGATTGGCGCACTTACAACATTCTCATGCGTACCATATAGTCTTTATCCGTAAGACGTAAAGCTCTGTTTTGTTTGCACAAATGTAGTAAGTAAGTTTGTAGCTGTAACCGTATAATAGGTACAGTGAAGTGTTTGCAATAGGTATGCAAGCTTCGCTTACGAAATCTGTTCGACGAAATGCATTTTAGAAATGTGCTGTTGTTTATATTATTATGGTTATAGGGAGTTTTGTTAATTGAAATAGTTTATAGACACATAAACATACTGGGAATTGTGATTTTGTTTTGAGTTAAAAATGTAGTTTTGATAAGGTACTTATAGAAGGAAAGTAGCCAGACTTATAAAGAGTTTTAGCGCCACTAAAAATACAGATCACGTCTTTATTCCTTACGTGGTAGACAGAGCCGAGAGTTACGAACCTCGAAGGTCACGTTTAGCTGTATGGTGATCTTATTGGTGGAATTGAGATTTAATAGTGACAGGTTGGTAGTCCATGGGAAGAATCTCCGTCGCCATTTTTTAGGCCATTCCCTTGATTAACTTTTACAGCTAGCACTTTAGATTTTTTATTTCGCTCCCAGACCAGCATGGAAGAAGTCAATGAAAATAAGAAATTAACAGCAATTCAAAGCTTAAGTTCTATTCTCAGTCAATTACAATGTTTACGTGATCAACCGTAAGGATAATAAATATCGGTTATCCACACAACGTACAGTCAGCACATCAAGCCATCCTTAATTCCGAATTCGACATTATTGCCATTGTATAGAATTCTGTGCAAGATAACTTGATTTGTACTTGATTGTACTCAGAGACGATGGATACGCAATCTGTGGCGCGACTACACTGAAACAATTTGATTCTAATTTACTCTGTGGTGTTGGTATGCGAGTGACATAGATCAACAAAAAATAAAAATGGTACAAGTAATAAAACTAAAATCTATATTTTTAAAAATAGAACAGATAGAATAGTGAATGTATGGATTTAGTACGGAGTACCTACTAATTTCATGAGTGAATGTTCTTTGTGATTAGGATATACCTACTATAATGTCCTTGATGTTTACTAACTTGTAACACGATATATTGGTGTTATCTATCTTTTGATGTTTTGCTTATTACTCAGGGACAGCTCCCCAGAGAAACCCCCTAGAAACAATTTTTTTACCGTAAATTTGATAATAGAAGGGGACCAGACGTGACTGACGGCTAAATACATATACTATATTTTTTTTATTTTTGTTATATTTTTCTCCATAGTAATTTTCTGTCTTTTACCTTTGTTTTTCTGTAATTTACATATATGACATAACGTTCGGTGTGTTGGTCTTAAAGGGACTAATATAGACTGACGTTTTTGGTCCAACCGGGAGACTAACTGTAAAATTGTACTTTTAAACCGCCGACAGACTCCCGAGTGAAGCCGGGAATAAAAGCCTAGTTACTACTTACTTACACAATAAATCTAAAGTAAATTCCATGTAATAGGTATAACAAAATATATAATTCTGTTGTGTTACCTGGAACCATTCAGAAATGTAACATTGTGTGACGCTCATCGGAACGAAACGAAATAAAATTACCTTTCATTTGGTATCTACCGTTCTCGAATGATTTGCCAGGTCGTTGAACTCCAAAAATGATGAATATCGAAGATATTTGATCGAAATATTTTCCTACGATTTCGAAGTGAATTGGATGTGAATCGAGCGATGTGATGTTCATTTTTTGAATCGTCTCGCTGTTAACAATGGGGGATCGCGTATTTTTTTGTTGTGAGCATATTGAATATGGAAAAGCTAGGATGATTTCAGCAAATTTTTCGCTACAGAAAAAGTTCTTTCAGTATTAGAAATTTTCCCAATATTTTCTTGAATACCCTCAGATTTGTATTGCTAAAAATAACTATGACAGACATCGATTTTTTTTTATGGAAGAGGGTGGCAAATGACCCATCACCTCATGTGAAGTGATCATCTCTGCTTACAAACAATTGAAATAATAGGTATCACAGTGTTGCAAGAAGTTGTAGACACGTTTCTTAAAGATTCCAATGTTTGATTTAAAATTTACAAATTTTGGGGTAAATATAATATTTATTGTCAGGCTTTATATTGCAGAGTTGAATCGATAAAAGATTTCAATGGAGGTGATTAGACAATTTCCGTTGTACCAGTTTCCAAACAAACACTCACAAATATCTAGTGTTATTCATAGGGTCAGTCTTCATTTTGAGACTTAAGGATTATTAAACAAGACTGTGTAAAATCACAATGGATCAATCTCGAGTTAACCAAATTTAACCTGAAAAATCGTCAGATTTCCAAAATGATATAAAATAAATATTATTGTCAAAATTAAGTTTAAGTAAATGTTTCTTTATAATATTGTACAAATAAAACATGCCAAAAATACACAATAAGGAGCAAAATATGCAATGGCGTAATTATCACATGAAGTGAGATAACTCCAGTCAACCAGCGATAGTTAGGTAGGATATAATTTACTCAATATAAAAAATTTAATATAATTTATTTTTAGTACGATTTTATCCACGACTTCGTCTTGAAAAGCGAGTCAACTTCAGAAGCAGTCAATGTTTATGCGACGTCGACATTCCAATTATCAAGTCTATCGATTCTCGTTATAGATGATTTTTATTTTATAGCTTGCGGTATAACAGACAGGTCTAAGAACAATTGGGCTCGAACTGAATGTGACTTCTTTTGTTTCGTTTTTATTTCCAGCCAGTATTGTGGCTGTTTCTTGGAAATATTTTTAGGATTTGTAGTATAAATAGTATAAATATGAACCCTATTAATAGGACGTCGTTGTTCTTCGCTTCATTGGACTAAATGTTTGGAATCATATGTGGTTAGATACTTGAAATATTTCTGATATTTGTCTACTTGCTTGCAAGACGGCAGTAATAGAAAATTTATTCCTTTAGGCGACTGGAATAAAATCTAACACCAGTATCTATTAATACACTACTTATGTAGGATCATAAATGGTACCTTTTAATCAAAATTTCAAACTTTTCTTATAATCAAATTTTTTTACAAAAATTCATTTTTGACACAAGCTCTCCTTGTTGTCAGAGTGTTCTTATTGCATTCAAAGTGTGACAAAAAAAATTATGTCTGTGCAGTAAACCGCTGAGGAGCTCCCACGTCTGGAGGATTTCCTGGGTGCAACATCTGGGCAAGCACGACCTGACCATGATAAGCATATCATAATAATGCATTGTCATCCAAACTAAACGTGTGTACAAAATTTTTGCTCAATCGGTTGAAGATATGTGCTTCAAAATTTCAGCTAAAGGGACAAAGGGACATAGTTACATTGAAAGTTAAATAAAAGCTTGCAAAATTGACTGTTTTAACACTCTCAACTAAAGAGTGAGACGCAACAATACAAATGCAATATTTCTTCAACCCGTCAAGCTTGCAAGCGTTGTGCATTTTTCATATGCACCAAACAGGCAAGCGCATATATCATGGAATTGCGGAGACAGCCCAGCTTAAGTGGTGCGTCGTAAACGGCGTGAAGAGTAAAATATTCATATATCCAACACTCGTGTAGATTATAGAACTTGGGAGATACTGTACAATAATTTAAGCGTTTATTTCGATTCTGGACCTTGTGGGACACTATTTCACGTTAATGGATATTAATAATTCCTCCAAGCACCTAACTATTGGCGTTTCGAAAGTATCCGAAGGCTGTTTAGTAAAAATATAAATAGTAAATAACTCAACAAATAAATACTTACGTGTATGTATAGTTTCAGATAATAATACATCTTAGATAAAATCGTATTTTTTGTAACGTAATTTTTTTAAACGTTTGATACATTTACTAGAAATTGCACCTTTATAATCTTCCACGATAATTACTCTAGATTCTGATATAAAGCTAAATAATAAAATGCCAAGTTAAATTGAAAGTGATCACTGCAGGCTATGGACGCCTGCAACACAAGCCATAAACGAATGATTGACATACACAAATAAAAATTGGGAACATATTTCTTTTTATCTGTAGTCTGAGGACACCCCTCTATTACTAGAGGGCCGTAATATCTTCTGGGGGGTGGGTGGAGTTTAGAAGCCAAGTTCCAGAGTTTGCTCTCGTCATAAGCCCGGGGACTACCTACAGATTTTCAGCGTAATTAGGTAATAGTTGTGGGTCATATATAGTCTTTGTTGTTGGTTTATTTTTGTAGAAATAATTAAGTTAAGAAGGAATTTTAATATAAATAGTGTATACTAGGCGCGTGATGTTAAAAGTGAGTAAATATTGCATATAAGGGTGTGTGAATGTGAAGTAAAATGTATGATTTATCTTTACGTTTCTCAGTTGTTTCGTTCGCCGCAAAGCGTCAAACCCAGGCTCATTCTATTCATTGTAATCGTAATTTATCTTTAATCTATATACTCGTAATATAAAATCGAAAAAAAACGTTTAAGTACTCACTTATAACAAAATCTCACAAAAAAATAAATTTGTCAGGTAGGTTTATTGCAAGTAGGATTTTTGGAAATTCCATCCTTAAGATATGTACGCGCGCGAATCTGGGGCCATAAGCTAATAAACTCATAAAGAAGAGTGTTTATAAATCATGTCATATTAGCAGTGTTTAGAATATGACACGGCCTGTAACAGACCATTAGCCAGCAAAAAGGTTAATCACATGGATTAGCGCAAATGGAGAGTCGCGTGCCTGTAATTGGCTTTTGGAGGTCCTTCCGTCACAGTCTAGCAATATTAGTCAGTAAACAGCGTACTTCACTTACTGGTTATGCACTGCGAGCCCTATCAACTACACACTGCAGTACCTATATGACGGCACAGATAATGCTGTATAAGTGGCGTCGTATTGGTCTACACAACCGTGGCCCTGTCGACACGTTAAGAAGAAGTGCCTAATTAACACCATAATTTAAAAAAAGTTTGTTTTTACAGGGTTATTGGTATCAAACGAAAAACCTCCTAAAGACAATTTGGGTACATCAAAACAAGAAACTTTTATTCTACGAGTTATCGTAATTCTAACTTTGTGATTCTACACATCTTAACTCTATGTAATAGCCAAGCAACACGAGACAGTATAGTAGCGTTATGTAGCGGAATCGAACATAGAGTGAACATTTTATAGAAACGACATTAATACTAAAAAAAGGAAAATTTCTGTATTTATCACGTTTAAACAAAAGATGTTAGTCTCTATGTACCTTATGATGCCCTTTGGAAGGTTATGCGTTTGATATCAGTAGGTACAGAATTAAAAAAATGTATTTAAAAAAATAGTAGTAATAAAAAAAAATCTCACTGAAAAGACAATTTTTTAATTCTGTAGGACAATCGGAAGTACAGTTAACTTGCAAGTTTTGACATATAGACAAACATATTGGACAGACATGAAAATTTATAAGCTTTAGAATTTAATATATAACAGTATCTAAACAACAAAACATAATAATTTTGTGTCACTTTATTTGATCAATTTTATTAATCACGTGATTTTATTTATATTTTGGAATGCTTTTGAAAAGGGCTTAGCTCCGACACCACTCTCATAAAAATATTGAGTTAAGATTTTGAAAAAGTCGAAAAATATATCTGAATCGGAATGGCCCAGTGTTAATAAAATTAACGATAAAAAATAAAGATTTTAAATGACTGGTATTATCCTATTCTATGGCGTCGCTTTGGTCCTCTGGTTACTAGTAAATTTGGTCATGTCATCGACGTCATATGGACTTAAATGGGTCTTACAATTTAATTGATGGCCATTTCAAGGGTCGCCAGAAAAATATCCACTCATTTCTTTTTTAAATATGATATAAACAAAATATGTCGTGCCTTCTATCTTATTAAGGCCATAGTGACGCGTGAGCGGGGCTTGAAATAGACCTGTATAGGTAGAACGTAAATATTTTTTATGGTGGATATTATGTGGATTGATCAGTTGTGACGCCCATCTGAAGTTTGAAGGTTTGAGTCCGACTCATGCCTTGGAGTTTGTGTAATATTTTTTCTCAAGTAACCACATTGATTGTCTTATAAGAACCAGTATAAAACATTGATTAATAAATGCCAACGGTATTAAATAGAGAATACAATATATTTGACCGAGCAACTGAAGCGAGCGAGGTGGTCTACAAATCGACTTTTTGTATATCGCATATAACGGGATAACTTTCGAACCGTTGGTCTTGTTTTGATGAAATTTAAAAGGTATGTAGGATCTGTCAATATAATTTTTAAGTTCTCGGTTCAACAAAATCGGTTAAGTTTTTGAAATATTCACAATTTTGTTAAAAAATATTGTGCTCGCGATGTCTTCGTGTTCGTGGTGAAAAGCTAGTCAGCTGAAGGAACGAAAAAAAAACCAAAATCGAGTAACTCTGTTAGTTACGATGCCACAGACAGACATAATGAATGACACTCCTCTGTTTGCATTGGAAGTTGAGAATAGCTCGATGGATTTAAAAAAAATCCTTTAATATTCCGAAACGGGGATTCCGAACTTCGCTATCGAATGAGAACGGAAATGAATGCCATTTCAGCTAATGAAAATTCTTTGACATTGTCATCGCGTCGCCGAAATTTTGAAATCAAGTTTGGATTAAACACGAAAAGCTTGGATTGCAAATTACATCGATAAATTAGTTTTTTTTTATCTCATTCAAATAAGTAGCGTTTCCGGACGCTTCGATTTAGATTATAGCGAATCAACTGCCTATCTGATACTGATACTGGTATCAGATTTTATTTATGTCACCTAAAGACTTTACATGATATTAGTTTTAGCCAGAGGTTCCGTCCTAATAAAAACAAATTAAAATTGTTAAAAAAATAACAATTTTAATTTGTTTTTACGGATATAAAAACGACAAATTATCACTATTAGTTAGCATATAATTGCACAGTTCGATTTTTCGTTACTACAAGACAAATAATAGAGTATTTAATTAGTTTTTTTCAGAACGAGATGGTCGGATGATCTAGATACGATAAATAATAAGGCGCTGTTACAGCGGACAGGGACGGATGCCGAAGTAAAAGGGGAGCTCTTTGCCCAGCTGTAGGATACCATAAGGCAATTGATTCTAAGAAATAAGTATCTAGCAAGAATAGCTTTACATAAAAAAGTTTTACAAAGATTTCTCAAATTATATATTCTTTAAACCTAGAGGCCCGTCCCGGCTTCGTATGCGTAAATCCATAATAAATTCTACAGCTAAACCTTTCTCAGATATGACTCTGTCTATTTTAGAAACCCGCATCAAAATCCATTGCGTAGTTTCAAAGATCAAAGCATACATAGGGACAGACAGCGGGAAGCGACTTTGTTTTACATTATGTAGTGATAAAAGGTGAATCTGTTTGGTGAAAAAGTATAATAAAATTCATTGAATGCTACATACGTTAATAAGGAATTGAACTGTGACCCTTCAATCGGGTTGCCAACATTCGACCTCCACCCTCAACTGTCCATTGCCCAAATGGGGTAAAATGGGGCGGCTTAGGGCGCTGTTGATAAGAATAGGCCCCTATTTTTGTTCAGTTTTATCTCAAAAGGAAAGGTTAGCTGTGAAACTGAGATAAACTACACCCATTCTTTTAGTTTTTTTGATTGATTTTCGGCAATATTTTTACAAGAAAATTTATTTTTTTTTTCGTTACAAAAGAAAATCAGTAAATAAATGTTTTAATTTATTACCAAAACCAAAAAAAAGTTTCTTTTTTGGATTTGGTAATAAATTAAAACATTTTATTTTTTCAATAATTGTTATGACATTTAATATAGAGATATTTATTTTTCCAAGATTTGTGGTTTCCAAAAGGTACACTATGTCCTTAACCGTACTTCAAACTACATGTATGCGATTTTTATTAATTTTAAGAAGATTGGTAAAGCGTGAAGAGGTAACAAATTACTTTCGCATTTATAATATTATCTAGTTAGAATTAGGATCGAGTTCTAATTACGATATCGGTATATCGTAAATGTCATGTTGGTTCTGTGTTAAATAAATATATCGTTTATATAACTTTATGGTTTATATAAGCATCACTTATTAAATATCACTTATTGACTTCCAAAGAGAAGGTGACAAAAAACTGTGGAGCGGCGCAACAAACTTCACGGCAGTCTTCTCTTCAAAGACAACAATTAACTATGAATGCGTTGCACCAGTCAATTTTGACGTTACCTTTGACCTGTGTTTACTACAGAAAAACGTAAGTTCGCCATTTTATCTAAGGGTGGTTCACAGAACGTTTCGAACGCAACGGCCGCGCTGTCATTACACTTTTTCAAATTTTAACAAAGACAAGACATAGTTTTACTGTCTGACTTTAAAATAATTAATCTGTATTGTGGTAATGTAAATTTTATGAATGATTGATTTTAGAAATGATTCCTTCCTCAAGAAAATTGACAGATCGTATTGACAGCGCAGTCACAGCGGTCGAAACGATCTGAGAACAACCCCTAAACGACAACGGCGCGCAGATCAAAGTTAACGTCAAAGTTGACTAGTGCAACCCACCCTAAGTGAATAAGATGTTACGCGTCCATAGATGATCACAATTTATATACTGCTAACAATATGAAGCAAAAATTCCCGTCTGTGTTGATTGGGTTTTAATTACACTTTAAATTAAAATTACGATAAAATGTTATACATAACCTGACGTAGTACAAAGAAATTAACTCTCAAGGAATAGAGCCAGCCAGCCTGTTATTGAATGAATAATTCATAATTAACAGTTTAAAAGACGAGTGCTGTACTATGTTACTTCCAAGAAATAATAAGCTTTAAAACTTTCCTGCGTCAATAGAGCAAAGCTTATTAAGTATAATTATGTTTAGAAAACAAGCGCTTTTCGCTTAATAGCATAGTTAATCGACGTGTTAATCAAAAAGCTTGTTAAAATGTTACTTATTACGTGTTGTACGGGTAAAAGTTTGGTTAACACTCACGTCTCCGAGTCAGAATTTATATGAACTGCATTTTCATTCTTTTTATCCAAACTTCCATACTAATCCACACTAATCCATACTAATATTATAAGTGTGAAAGTCCGTCTGTCTGTCTATGTCTCTGTTCCGCTTTCGCGACTAAACCGCTGGACCGATGATAATGAAATTTGGTATGCATGTAATTTGGACACACGTTCAAATATAGGCTTCTTATTTTTTTAAATCAACCCCCATGACTATTATGGGGGTTGAAAATAAATACACGCGGGTGAAGCCGCGGACTTACTTTTATGTACATTTTGCTGTCAATAAGTGATTATCATTATACCTAGATGAATAAATAATTTAAATTTTGTGCTCTTTTGGATGGCCAAATGTGAAGCCTCTTCTGAAACATGAAGGTAGGTATATTTTTTTCAAAAGTTTATTATAGCAAATAATAGGTTAAAAATAGATATCCCTTTACAAACGGCTGTGGTTATCGCACGCGATACCACTATTTGTTACATGTGATTAATTTCTTCATTGTTTTACCTTATACCCAGACTTGTTCTTAATACAAAATTAGCGTAGTGATTAAAATGACTGATTAAACACGTGATGTTTCTGGAACAGCATTCCAAAGTATAGTTGACGTCAAGCAGAGGGTTGACCTTAAAACCATAATCCAAAAAATTTAAGGTTTATCAGGCCCTTGGGCTATGAAATTTCTTTAAATGAATGATTATGAATTTTCCTTTTTTTTTGTTAAACTTTATTGCACAAAATTACAAAAAAAGTATTTGTACAAAAGTTGCACTTCACGCCATAATATGGTCCTTTGAGGCGTCACAGCCGTGGACGTAACCAGGACCGATACTCTCGCGATCGAGTTCCTTCAGGTTCCAGCATTTACAGAAAATGCCAATCGAAAAAGGCTAATTCAACGCATCAATCGATTGAATTTATTCGATTGCGTATTTGTTTGAAACTTTAATGTTTAAAAATGTCGAAAAGTTATGATAAGACCTTCGATTGCGTTAGAATCGGGCCACAGATGTGAGAGAGATGTATGTGTGTGTGTGTGTGTGTGTGTGTGCGCGTCTAATGGCTGGACATACGCCAGAAAACAATTCTCTTCTCTCGAAAACAAAACAAAAACTTGATCAAAATCGGTTCAGCAGTTTACTATATACTCAGCAGTTTACTATAGTTTACTATATATAAACCGTGTATATCTTTTAAAGTTGTTAGCAAAAATCTAGCTCACTAATGTGGGATAAAAATACTGTTATTTTTAGCATAAAGGTTAACTCAATGAAAGGAAGAAATTAAAAAAAAATATCTCATTCATGATGGGAATGAAAAAGCGCGCCATGTTTTATACCGAGATAAATAATTTCTTTGACGTAATTAAAAAAAAAGTATTACTCAAACTGCCAAGCCTTTGAGAACTGTATTTTAATTTTACATTTCAATAATGAATATGCTAAAAATGAAACATTGTCTGGTTTGTAATATTTTCTTTTTGTTACAAGTAGGTTGAAATATTCGACTAATCTGTAACAAGACAATACAGTTAAGTAATTCCAAGTTTCACTATTTAGCTTCGCGTAATCTAACTGCAATCAATTTTACCGCTTATTTGTGCGGGTATAATGTCTAAATTTGAATGGAACCGTCGTAATCTATTGGTTAACCACACGCTACCCTTCCGGGAGGGGTGTGTCTTATACAGATTTATACACAAATGCTCTCCGTTAAAGTTGGCTAGGTTTTACCATTCCAATATATTTGTGCAATATTTATTTTTAAGGTTAATCTTTTACAGTAAACTAGCTTCTGCTCGCGGCTTCGCCCGCGTTAATTTTCTGGGCTGAAAGGTACCCTATGTCCTTCTCCATACTTCAAACTATGTATGCAAAATTTCAAGAAGATTGGTTGTGCGTAAAGAGGTAACAAACTCAGTTTCGCATTTATAATTAGTTAGGATTAGGATGTTGGCTATGTCGATCACGGTCATATCTTCCATTTCGCTCATGCAAGAAAAAAAGAGAAAGAAAGGTAATGCGTATTAGAAATATCACGCGGGTTCTTTACGGATTGACGGGTTTTAACTACTGCAAATACAACCGGGATCAACGGCTTAACGTGCCTTCCGAAGCACGGAGGAGCTCAAGATAATATCACCCATTCAATGACCGACCATTGTGAGAGTGTCTTAACCGCAACTATCACGGGCCGAGCGCGCTAACTACTGCATCATTGAGCTCCTCATCTCAACCTAATAATTTCACAATTGATAAAAAAATAAGTGTTACTTCATATTTTTTTAAATTTTGTTACAGGTATTACTCGTTCCGTGACAGTGAATAATGGTGAAGTGATAAAGAAACAAAATTTATGTGCAAAAGGTTTTGATGACTTCAAATATGGAATCACGTAGACAATGGTTCTGGCTGATTCTGCAAACGTTCGTGTTGCTGCCGGCGATTGATATGAAAGGTATTTTTTTTTTGTTTAAATTTAGAAAACTTTGTTTTTCAGTTATTTATTCATATTTTTTGAACACTTTTCACTGTGAAAAATGTATTCGTCGAAGCGCACTCGTTTTGAAGGGAAGCACTACATTAGGTGCGCTTCGCGAGGAATACTTATCGAAAACGAAATTGGAAACCAACTAATCCAAGCATTTTGAAACGATATAACTACATACATATTAAGAACCTTTTTTATTTAATGAAGCTGCGACCACGGCGACTTCAAGGTGGTTGATATATCAGTTACCTACATTAAATAAAAAATTCGTGCCAAGTCCTGTCAGAACGTATAAATCAAGTGAAGTTTTCGAAGCTTGAAAGTTTATAAAACAACAATAGCGTAATAATATATTTGTTTGTTTGTTACCTCTTTACGAAAAATGGTATAGAGATAGTTGAGCAATTTACCTAGGTGCAACTGCGGGCAAATCATAGTAGAGAATACTTAAACATAAAACGTCAACGTGTCCCGTTGCTCAAGTAAAACGCCACAGACTCACTATGCATGCGTAAGTAGGAATTACTTGACGAAGCGACGAAGCTAAAACTTGGCACGGCGGCGAACTTAATTGATTTAGCAATTCAAAAAGGGGGAAAACAATTGCGAAGTCTGTTGCTTTTGGCTCTCAACACATTTGTGATATAAACGGATGGCGAATGGAATGCTTCTCTTGATCATTTAATTATACTATTTGTATGTACAATTTAGATTATGCTAAAATCAGAGGTTCTGTAAGATGTTGAGGGTAAATTTCCCGGCTTCGCTCGGCTAAAATCATGATAAACTATACAACTAAACCCTTCCTCAGAAATCACGCGATCTATTGGTGAGAACTGTACAAAAATCTGTTCGGTATTTTTTGAGTTTATAGCATTCATACAGACAGACGCGACAGAAGACTTCTTTTTCATATTATAAAAATAACTATTCGTATATGAATATAGTTTCATACCAATGTAGATAGAATAGGTGTATACCTATTCTATGTGTATACATATGAAACCATAAAACAATAAATTGAACGTTTTTATTGTACAATGAATGATAATATAAACCAAAAATGGTCACCACTAAGAACTAAGCTTGTATCACAAGTCCGATGAACACAAATACCCAGAACAGCATATATTTTATTTTTACTTATCTATTCTTACAAATACTGTACAATATCACTTCTATTGACCCTTATATTGAGTAAATATATCCTCTCAGACTAGTTAGTTGGTTGACTGGAAGATATCCCTTCATGGGATAAGTCCGCCATTGTTTACCTTCTTGTCATGTATATATTTTTTAACATATGTTCTTTGTACAATAAAGATATTGCAAAGAAACAAATATTTGTGATCACAGGTACATGTTTGTTCACCCGTGCTGGGAATCGAACCCAGGACCTCTAGGTAGCGGACGGGCGTGGTGACCACTATAACGTCATAGTGGTCGTAGAATGATACACCTAGCTTCCAAGTGTTATTGAATGACATGGAGTTGTCAATGAACGAACAGTATGTGACTGTTGGCGGGAAGCCAGACAGTAGCCTTCACTGGGACATATTGTGGTGACTGCCAATTTTGTAATGTACTTCAAAGTGTATTGGCTGAATAACAGTAGCATTGAAACAGAACTGCAGAAACTGAGACTGGTTATAAGTATAATTAATAAATTATTTTTTTTGTGATGCCTGCTTCATCAACCGTTCAAGATGATTCTAGAAGCGATGTTTTGATAAATCGATTTCCGAAATTGATTTCTGAAATCTCGGTATAACCTACAAAATACACGAACGCTTGTATCAAGTCTCAAACTTCAATAAAATTATTCACCCTTGTTTTCCTAATGACTTACTACGGATTTATAACTGGCTATAAGCGCATATTTACTTTAGTAATTACTGAACACATCAAACAATTAGCTACACGAACGGCTAGCTACATGAAATGTCTATTCATATGAGAGTAGCTTCCGTCGCGCTTAAAATACATCAATTAGGATGGATGTTTGTGACGAAAATATTGATTTTCGTAAAAATAGGCATAGGGTATTATAAACTTTTAGACAGGTTTTGGAATGGACAACGTAAATGGACCATTCGAACCTGGAGATAATAAAAAAATGTAGTTGAAAGCTATTAGCTGTATAATGACAATCTATTAAATGCTGCATTTTATGTTTTTATGGCTGTGCCCTATAATTATAGATTGACAAATAATTAAAAAAGAATAACCAATTATCATAACTCAAAAAAAGGAAAAAATCTACCAGTATATGTCGATAACTTTGCCTAGTAAATAATAGAAATATGCTTTTATTCCGATTAGGGCTAAATAAATATTCATGTTATGTGTAAGCCTTTACCTTTCACTTCGATGTTTAAGCAAATTACAGTGCTTTGCCTGCATCATTTACCTGACTAAACATAGAAATGCTTTTGTTTTCGAGTACGTAAACACTGTGTTATGACTTGTTATTAAATAATCAAGTAAAGTACGGCGTCTTTAAATATTTGTAATACTGAATATCTGTAATACTGACTGTTTGTAATACTGAATATTTGTAATACTGAATATTTGTAATACTGGATATTTGTAATACTGAATATTTGTAATACTAAATATTTGTAATACTGAATATTTGTAATACTGAATATTTGTAATACTGAATATTTGTAATACTGAATATTTGTAATACTGAATATTTGTAATACTGAATATTTGTAATACTGAATATTTGTAATTCTGAATATTTGTAATACTGAAATATAAAGAAAACATAAAAATTCATTTAAAATAAAACCCCTTAAACCGTGAAAATAAATAAAACTTAAGTGTGTGACTACAATTTATATAATATTGGCGTTTTTTACATGTTATTATCCCATTTTAACCCCCGACGTAAAAAGAGGGGTGTTATAAGTTTAACATGTCTATCTGTGTATCTATCTGTGCATCGTAGCTCCCAAACGGATGAACCTATTTTCGTTTAGTTTTTTGTTGTGTCATAGATAATTTTATCCCGAGTGTTCTTAGCCATGTTTCATGAAAATCGTTTCAGCCGTTCAAAAGTTCTAGCGAAATTAATATTGAAAGTCGGGGTTTTTTTTATTTGTCTAACAAATAGACATGTAATGATACCGACGTATATATTTTTTGTTTCCCTGTCTATTTGTTCAGGGTAAAGAGATTTTAAGAAGGCACAGTAAAATAAATAATAATACCATCACAAATAAGTACATTTCAATTTCGTA